>NW_028186396.1:187505-233146 GCF_003343005.1 Rhea americana | reverse complement strand
CACTATTCATTAATGAAAGGGAAATAATATACTACTGCCAATTTCAGTAATCCAAACTTACAGGCTTACTTTTTTTTCCTCTAAAAATAAAGGTAAATTTATCTAGCCTTTAAAAGTCTTTTGGAAGTGAAATACTATGGCTGATGGATCAATGCTTTCTTCTAATATAGCATTTGCTGTATGCCTATGTCTGTTTTTCAGAAAAAGATTCAATATAAGCAGATCAAATTACAAAAATATTCTCTATCACACTTGTAGTAACACTGAAAGCCTGCATCTGCAACTGAAGCAGCAAATGTGCTCGTTCTTGCTTTCCACCACTGCTCACTGTTCATTAACCCAAAGTGTTACAAAGCTACCGTCTGAACTCTGGTCTGCAAAACTTGCACCACCCAGAAAGCACATGCGTAACACCCGTAACTGCTCACTGCAGACTACTGCTAAACTTTTACCTGCAATCACTGGAATATATCTTAGTATTCCAAAGAACAGAATAAATATTATGTAGCATTTTGCCTAACTGGCAGCTGGTACAGTAAAATGTACCCCAACATAAATCTACACATTGCAGTCTTCATGTATAAAAAAACCTGCCAGAACCACCTTTCTAATTCAGCCTYGCACTGACACGCAGTATACTTCAACAACATATTTGGAGGTTAATGTAAAAATTACTGTTCTCATGCAAAATTTTATCCTACAGTGCTCACAGTCCTGGCTGGATGAAAATTGGTTTGTATTCTTTTACCTACATTTCAGTGAACCATTTTTCTTTTGGTGTTTGAGAGACTGGTCTATCGGATTTTTGTGTATGGTTCTGGAATATATTTACTGAGATATGGGTTTTAGGACAAGTATCCGGAATTTTCTTGAACAGGTGGATTTCTTGAGCTTATCCCATAAATCAGTTGTATTAGTTTTAGAAATGAGATAGGAGTTAAATTTCCTGATATGAAATAATTCAGCTATGCTTAATATTCTTACAGTAATTTCAAGCAAAATGTGGAAGCTATGTTTGCTCTGAAGACTGAAATGGATGTCAGGCTGTATTTTGGATGATATATGAAAACAGTTGGTTATCAATCCACAATATTTTTAAAACAGTCATGTTCGACATCAGTGCCTGTGATCCATGCTCCAAAWTTTTTCAGCATATAAAATATCATTTTCACAGTAGAAATTATAGCTTCAGGATTTTGCATACCATTGGACACAACTCATGTTCCCAGTGYGTGCAACCTACTCTTCCCCATGTGGTGTTCTTAACTTGTTGATCATTGTTTAGGATTAAATAACTTAAAACATACATTTAAACAAAAAATAAAAGTACTATTACAAATCTACATCTGCTCTGTGACAAAATGGAAATGTATGCCAAATGCAGATGGCTGCTTACTTTATCTGAAGTATCCAAAACTTATAAAACCACCCTTGATAAAACTGAATGGCCTTTATCTAAACTTAAAGAAGTAACTGACAAATTTGCATTATGAGCATGGCTGTGTTCTCACTTAAATCAATTAATAAATAATCCCTGTAAAAAGCAATAGAATTATTTATTAATAAATTTTCACTAATGCTAACTATGTTGAAATATTACGGTCCTCCTTATTAAAAGGAWAAATTCCAGCACTAAGTAATATTATTTTCTTTCTGCTGTGAAATACTGATTCTGAAGAAATACTGGAGCAAATGCTAAAACAGAGCCTCACTGACACAATTAGCTGTTGATTTTGTGACTGGAATCTCCTACTGATTCCTTACAATTTTATGCATCTAAGCAAAAAATAAAAAGTAGATACTACAGGAGCCGTGTCTGAACTTCAGCAAGGTGAATGATTTCCTTATTTTCAATGCTCGGTTCTTCTGCTTTGAAAAACTGCAGGGATAAACTTTGTCATTTATTTTAAATTTCCCTTATGTTGTCAGTAATTGCTAGGGATACGTTACAACACCTCTAGCCAAAAGAATATTTGACTTATTTTGCTCTCATGGTTGAAAGTCTATGCAGCAAAACAGAATAATCTTACCATTTTAAGCACCATAGATAAATGTGTTCATTTTACAGAGCAGCAACAAAATGTATCCATTTGCACTTCATGCACTCTTTCTTTAATAGATACAGCAACTTTAAAAACACATTTGGCAAATAACAGCCTATTGTAAAATACTGTMAAAGGCATCACATTTCAAAAAATAATTTAGACAAGACTATCAGATCCTATAGCATTTTATTTTTTTTACTAAACATTGCTTAAAATCATCAACCTGGAGTTGAGTGCTTAAAAGAATCTATAGCTACAAAATATGTAATAAATAAAACAGAACCTATGGCTTTGCTAGTACTCAACAAAAATCCTGAAAATAGCCAAATCATTCTAATATCTTATATTTTTCAGCCTTTCTAAAATCCCCTAAAGCACACTCGCAATAAGACTTGCAAGTCAAAACATTTGGCCTACACAGGACTGAGTCATTTACTTCATATTTTGAATCAGATACTTAATAGTAGCTTCATGTCACCAACTTCCTTTCTCCTAAGCCAAAGCAGTTTCATTAGCATTTTTGACTGAAACTACAGCAGCATCAAATTGAGGAGTATTTTTTCAGGGAAAGCTTCATAAATTCACATTACTTAAAAATATAATTCAGAAAGAAGCAATCAAAAGAAGAGTGGAATTATCCTGGCATGAAACTTTCAATGCTACAATCTCATCTCAAAGAGATGGAAGCACATATAGCATCACAGAAATCTACCTCCAGAAGAAGTTACTGCCTTCAAGGCAGAAACTGATGGAATAACATTAATTTTGATCAAAATTGAGGCTCAAACACCTAAAAACAGCTGAAATTCTAAAACCACTATCAAAATTATCATCTCTTCAAGTCAATGGTGAGAGGTACATATCTGCAATTAAATGGCTAGTAATGCCTGTCACTGCATCATCCCAATTGCTTTCCAGAATCTTTGAGTTCCACATGAATTTCATTTTAAACTCAAGCCACATAATCAGATCTTATTCCATTTACAGCCAGTCATTAGGCAAATTACATATTATGCTAACAGGAAAAAAGCATCAATTGAATAACTAGTACTGCAAGAAAAAAAAACAGTGTAACGAGAAGTGATCATCTTCTGATGTTAACAGAGTCACAAACTATCATAAAAGAACTTTTATATGTGCAACAGATCTGCGGCATTTTGAGTACAACAATTAGAAATGTTAAAAGACTGTTCAATAATCTTAAATTTCTGTAACTAAATGTCTACAAACTGCTTTTTCTTCAAAATTCTGGATCAGCTGATCAGGTGAAAGGTAGACTTCAGAAAGTATCCAATCAATTAAAGAAAGTCTGGATTTGTTATATCGGTATATTGTACAGATAGGAAGTCTTGGGAAAAAGTGAGCAGAACCAGTCTGGATGGCTGGCTTTGTCCACATCACTTTGAGTAAGAGTTAAACAAATCTGCATTACATTTGTTTCAGTAGCTTCCAAATAACCTTACAAAAACTTCAAAAATGTATCCTTCCATGGGTATATCACCAGGTCAAGTTAGTAGTCCTTGCTTTTGGGACTGAAAAAGCTCCTTCATGAACAAACAGCATAAAATCCACACACCAAAAAGCCTGATGTATGTACATTTAGCAACAGTCCTCTGTAGCCTAAAACGTAGCCATTAAGCACCATCTGAGATCATCTCGGACATCCAAGGGCATGGGGCTAGCACATATAATCCTGTAGCCAAAGGAAACCTCTGGACCTCTGGAGCAGCTGAAGATCAGACTGAATACTCTAAGGCATGTCAATCGCCCAAAGGAGACATCCGTGTGTGGGCAACCAGCAGTTACATCTCACAGGCCATCGTGCTACTGTAGATACACATATATACATTCACATATATATGTGTGTCTGCATACACATACATATATATATGTATGTATGGATATCTCTCAGAGATTAGTATTTTGGGAACAAATAATATAAACTCTTTCACTGAAACTTTAAGAAAACAGCAAAAGATGAGATAGAATAGTTTGCCTGAGTAGCTCACACACAAATACAGGCAAAAGAAAAATATTCATTATAGCAATCAATTCATCTTTAAGAATCTTTCTACCAGCATAATAAAAGGCATTTGTCTATTTTTTATATAAAAATTTATTACCTATATTTTTCGTATTTGTACTTTAAGGTTAAGTGTGGCCCACAGAAGCCACACATGGATAATGCAGACCRTGTTACCATTTGGCATTAAGGTGTACCTTCTATTGGCACTACTTTATTAGCACTTCTTATACAGAACTACAAATGAATTTCAAACATATATTTTGTATACAATTCCTTCACCATATCAATTACAAAAGACAGCATTATAAAACATGAACTGAGAATGATCTCTATTCAGCTTAAAAAAAAAAAAAAAAAAAAGATAATAACACCTCAGTATTTTCCAAAATGTTTTGGTTTCTGGAATAAATATAGCTATTATTAGCTTTTCAGATGGAATTTGTTTTCTTCTTATATTACTAGTATGTTTTTTAATTTCAAAATTGCAAAATTTGACAACGTTCAATTGGAAATTTGATAAAGTTCTATCCCATGGTCTTTTCATTTTGTGAATCAAAGGCAGAATAAAAGCATTAATTCTACTTTTCCAGGCTACTATCAATGTTTTACAGCGTATTATAAACATTGATTCATATTCCCTTTGGAGACTTACCAATTTTCCACTACTGACTGAAAGGTACAATACTCAAACAAAGCTAAAAGAAAATTTTATCCTAACCTCATAGCTTCCATTTTCCTCTCACAGAATTTGCTGAGCTTAATCCAATCACCTATTTAATAATCCTGAAAAGATTATTAAATCTTTGAAGTAGCTTTCAGTCTCCCTTCAACCTGTATAAACAATTTGCATCCATAACAACTTTTGGCAGGGAATCTCACAAACCCTCACGTGCTGGGTGAGGAATTAACTTCTTTCTCTTGTTCTGAACCTCGTTTATTTAAGCTTCATTGGATGGGTTAGGGGCCCATTCTTTTATTGGAAAAACTRGTTATTGCTCAGTCCCTATCCACTCTCTCTTCATTACATTCAAAACTGGGGTCTGAAAAGACCCATCAAACCAACACCTAAAACCAAATTGGAGGAACCTAAATTCATTAAACATCTCCCCACTTTATCTGAAAGTTCTGGATATAATTGCATTTCTCCTTTGTCACAGCATTGCAGCTGTCCTCCCTTAGCAGCTGAGGACCCAGTTTGATGACTGAGGCAGGCTGGAATATGAAATAGATACAGAACGGCATTTAAATCCTCTGTGGACCATTTAGAAGGAGTGTCTGAGTATGTCTAGCACATATAGCAAAATTAAAAAAAAAAAAAGCCTTAGGAAGAGTAAGTTGTTTATTTTATTTTATTTTTAAGTGATGGAAGTATGAGTGGAAGCAAGACCGTAGCCTTGTGGTTAGAATTTTCACTGGGGAAAACTTGCATTTTGGTCCTGCTCCCAGAATGATATATGTTTTATGCAAAATTTGTTCTCATATAATATTCATAAAATAAGTCTTAGACTAACTTTGTAATGTGCAGCCTCAAAAACYAGGAAATACATGTGAAGTATACATGCAGGACATGTAGCCGCAAGAGAGCAATGCAGGTTCTAAAACCTACTGTGGACGTACTACATGTAGCCATCCATTGCCAACAGTAAGTTGAGGTCCCTGCTTATGGAAGAGAAAGAGACTGGAAAGATCTGGCAGGCTCTAATCATTAGATACAGAACAAGATTTATACTTATGACATCCCACTCTGGACCCATCCTTCCTTGAATGCATATTTAAGTGTGAGGTCAAAGAAACAAGCGTGCCCACATTCTCATTGTAGTCCTGGATGACAATGCATACTCGCACATGTAATCTTTCATTCAAAACATAGCAAGGCAATGAGTCTTTTCTAACGTTTTCTGGGGGAAAGGATTAAGGTAGTACATTAACAGGAATTATGGTTTTCCAACTCAAAAATAGAAACTATTTTTCACCAGATTTCTCCTCACTAATGATTACCTTCCTGCCAAATTTTCAACTGTTTATTTTTATGCCCTACCTACCAGGAAACATTAATATTTTGGTGAGTGAGAAAAACTAAGGAATTCTAAAGTGAATCTGCCACATCACTGAGCCTCAGTTTTATATTTTTATATATAATTGCAGACCTCAGTTGGTGTATCATAAAAGCCGTATTCCAGTGCTATAATACTATGAAAAACAATAGTTAGAGTGCTATTAACTTGTTTACTTATCCTAACTAAAGTATGCCACAGTATTACATAAAAAACATTCATCATGTGGTTCTTTTGTGCCTGACACACTTCCCTGTTTTCAGTTCCCTGTATCCCAATCTCATATACATCCTGTAACTATGTAATACCTCACCCGATCTCACAATACAATTTACATGTTAGCACTAATTAGTGTTCTCAAAATTGTTTAGAAATATTAAATATCAGCAATATCTTTCCTTGTATGGCACAGGGAAATTGCAGGGTTAATCCAACACACACTGCTTTAGTAAAGTTGGCTTAAACCTAGGAAAAGGAATAGTAGTTTCTRGTCTCTTGATCTTACTATGCAGCATTTCCTCGCTAAATATCATTCATTAATAAACCATATSTCTTAAAACTCAGTTTCAACTACAGTGTATTATTTTGTAGGATCTCAACTTCTGACAAAACTAAGAAATTTGGAGCAAAAATAAGGCAGCATTTGAAAAATCAAGAACTATGAAATTACTATTCTGGACAGCCAATCTTACATTRTTCCCATCAGCACCAGTCAATATTATATTATTCTTGCATTTAATAATATTCTTTGCTATCTAAAGGTGGCAAATACCCATGGGAATGACTTCTATCAAATAGACATGAAAACCCATGAGAAGATACCTCTACACTGTAATCCAGACTTCTATCTCTACATTTCACTGCAGGAGTTGCATCTGGAACAGATGAAACTGCATTGAGAAGTGGTAGGATTAGTCAGAACAGTCTGAAAGCCACTATAAGTGGCTTAATAAATAAAAATATACATATTTTCCCCAAAGACATATTTTCCAATTGTGGAATTTTCTTATTGTTGCTACCTAGCAACAGCAGTCATTTTCCATATAGAAATCCTCCTGGTATATTGTAAGAGCCCCAGGCAAACTTGCATATATAATATTCATTATTCTGAACGCACAAGTGGAAAAAACGTACCGAATTCAAAATAAGTTCATTATTTGACAATTCTTGCCAAATATCTTTGCCTATTCCAGACAAAATTTTACATTATTAATCAGAATTGACTTCTCTCTGTATAAAAAAAGAATTTCTAAAAATCTACAAATCACTGAAATTCTTTCCTTGTCACTGCCTTCAGTAACGCTGGGAGTCACAGTGAGGTTCAATAGCTCTGAAACTGTTTCTGATACCATTTTCTATAATTCTAGCTAGAATAAGTGATCAAACATTATAAATGTTGGACACTTGCCTTCCCTAGTATGTCTAATGACACCAGCAGGAGGGGTACTTTGGGAAGAACAATAAAGTATTTCGAAAATTTGGTGTGTACTATCATACCACTGCACCATCAAAATATAAATACTGCAAGAGTAAATCCTTTTCTAGTTCATTATAATTCAGTAGCATTGTGATTTTTCAAAGGTGTTAATTAAAATCTGGCTGCACTATTAAGCTCCATCTGTTCTCCCTTCCTCTCTTACCCTGTTGGGAGATTGGTTGGAACATTCATATCCACAGGAATAAATCATGACCTGTAAAGATGGGTATCAGATTAATAGAGGAATGGGTGTAGCATAAAGAAAGATGCATTGCCACTGTGAACCCAGTTCAGCAAAATCTTTAAGTATGTGATTAAATTTCTATGGAAGTTCTTTAAAGTTGTTGTTAAGGTTTGAAACTTTGATAAGATTGAGATACTGTACAGTCTTAGATATTCTTTCCAGACTTTCAAGTACTCACTTTCAAGTAATTTTTGTCTCTATTCTTCAGCTTCTCAACATCCCTTTAAAATCACAGACAAATAAAACGGTATTTCTTTGCTGGTATACTTAGAGCACCCTTCTCAATCCTTCATGCAGTTTCCCTTTTTCAAAATCCAAGGATTACATTATCTCTTTTTGTCACAATATTGTACAGGCAGATCATGGTTGCTGAGCTCCCTCCATGTTCTTTTCAGAACCATTGTTTCCAGAGACACAAAATAAGATGGTAATAAATGTGCAGATACAACATTTCCTTGGCTCRTTCTGTGATTCACCCCAAGGCCCCRTTTCCCTGACGGACTACAGCGCTGTACTTCTGAAGTATTCTAAGTATTCTGAAGCCCTTTCAGAACAGCTCTACCCTCATGCAGAACGGCTTGCAAATTCTTCTCTTGAGACCTGGCACAAGATGCATATCCTTATCATTCTGGTACACTGTTACAACGCTCCATTTTCTGGGACATAAAAAAAATTACACTAATAGTGCCTCTGGGCCACATGGGTGGCAGTGCTCCCGGCGCTAGGTGGTATGGATATAATCAGYTCACTCTACTGAGGGCTGATCTTATGTTTGTTCAATGGCATGGTCCACAAAGACAGTATGGGCACAACCTAGGGTGTTATTTACTTTTGAATAGATGGGTCATTGTGTAATCCAGTTCAAAAAAAAAATTTACATGGAAAAATACCGCTGTCACTTCAAAATAGCTAGATGAACAAAGTTCCATTGATGAGATAAAGTTTCTTACTTGCTAATGCAAGCATACCGAAAAAGGGATACAAACTGAATTTGCAATTAGGTTGACCAAACTTGTCTACAAATATGCTTGTCTCTACTTGGTTACCAGTCACTGTGGATAGGCAAACTGCATATTGCAATATTCTTTACCTGGCTTAATTCACTAATTCTCTAAAATGTTTGCAGGCTTTCACTTAGAAGACAATACTAAAATATTATTGTCGTGATGATGCTTCAATGACTGGAGAGAATAAAGAGAAATTTGTAAAAATTGGCCCAGAATGAATGCTTTCAGCAGACAAAGTAGGATGTCATGCACTGCCACTGCAATCAGCATTTATGACATAGACTATCATGAACATTGGTGTAACACCCAATGTTGACAAGGGAAAGCATATCTAAAACAATACATTGCTTTAAGCTACTTCATTCTAATCATCTGGAGTGATTAGATTCTAATCACCAAGTAGTGGCTTGGCGTCTTACCTAAGCTGGAACTTTTTAAGACCTTAAAAGTGAAAGCTAGAAAATAACTCTGGAGSTAGTAATGCTGGTTACAAAAGTAGTCAATCTGAACTAGAAAAATAACAGAAATTTTCTCTAGAAAAATTGCAGAAAGGGAGACATTTGTATACAAGTAGATAAAAGCTGGCATTCACTGAAAATATATCACAATTACTACCATTTGAAATACAAATTCTGAAAAAAAAGTAGACATATTTAACTATCCATTCAGAATAATTGTGGAACTGTTGTACTAGTATAAAACCCCATGCTAATTAAGCCCAATCTGAATAAGGTAATTTTACTGGAGTAGGAGGGAATGGAATAAAAAAGATAATCCATGCAAAGGTTTTAATCAAATGACTGCAGAAGAAAACAACTATTTAAATAAGATTTCCAGATGTAGACAAACTCACAGAAAATACAACACAGTAGAAAGCTCTGGGTAATCCACTGAAGGAAAATAGTGAAATAAAAATTGGTACCCCTGCTACACAGTGTTTATAAATGAAAAAGCAGTAAGCTCAGCGATTTGGTGTAGATAAAATTAGGAATGGGTTACCTGTGCTCACCTTTGATTTTACTACTGGAAAAGCTATCCAAGATGATTTAGTTTCAGTATATTCTAATTATTGTATATTGGAGAAAAACTGAATGTCATAAATATGGATCATAAAATCAATGTATTGAAATATTAAATATTATAACATTCAAGAACAATAGAAAATATTATAACATTCAAGAAATTATTTCAGTACTTAGCTACCAGATACTCTATTTGCTATTGCTGCATCAAATTTAAATTCTGAAGTGAAGTGGTATTTGGACAATCAGTTTCAACCTTCCTTTGGAAAGGGTAGGGAGGAGCTAAGTTACAGATAACCASTTTTTAACCAAAAGTCTGATTTGCAACAGGAACCTTCTACATCTAGAATAAATAAATCTTGACATCTAAGAATATTGGTCTGAAGTGACAGCAAATTCGTAAAAGTAGAAAAGATCTTAGTGAACACATTACATGATGTGTTTTCCAGTGCTTTTAAAAGAGAAAGCAAAGACTAACAAGCATAAAAACAGATTCATACAGGAGGGTAATAAGCCCATAGATTTGGATATATGCCAAGAGTCTGAAARGAAGAAAGGAATGGACAGTAAGAATTTGTACAGATTTAAAGCTGTTGAATGAAGCAACGAAATGAGAAAGATTTATGTTTTRTGGATTAGACAAGTATTGCTCTGAAATTAWCTGAAGCCTATGGGRTTTTTTTTCTCACTCAACACTCCCCCATSGGTTTTGGCATACACTTCTGCCCAYTGACAATGTAGAATTAACAACAAGTACAATCTCAGATATACAATCTCTTTTTTCAGCAAACACTCTTTTGGAATTGCCTCCTTAATGGAAATAAATGTCTGAATTTTGAAGTGTGGCAGTAATAATAGTTGTTAGCAGTAACGTCAGCCTTATAGGTTAGAGAGAAATGGGGTAGACATTGACAGCATTGAGAGGAAGATAATTGACACAAGTGTACTAAGCTAATTTGCCTCTGGCAAATAGGGTTTCTCAGGGAGAAATTGCTGGGGGAGATCCTGGAACTTCCCTCCTCTGAAACAAGATGCCATCTTCTTTTTCACAGTTCATGAGAGTGGTTCATCAAGGGAAGCCAGAAATAATCCACGTATTCCACTTCATTCTTTTGAAAGACACACTCAAAGATGTCTGCCCTTCCACAGCAATACTGCCATTCTTACTTGCAAAGCTCTACATTTTAGATTCTTTTAAGAATGGTATTACAAAGCTCTACCACCACTTGCTTCTCCTAGAATCACGTCCTGACATCTTTTTCTTCATTTCAAAGTTATGTAGTTCCACCGTGTTCTACCTTCCTTGATGACCAGTCACCAAAATCTAGCATCCAGTCACTGATTTTCCTGTTTGTCTTCCAGGTCATGCCCTACTCACAGTGCCAGTGATACACTGGAAGAGAAAGATCCTACCACTAACTCAGGAAGTGAACTGCTGGACATTGGTAGACTATTTGGGGAAAAATATCATAATAAACTTGTYCTATTCTTATATCCTTAACTAATCATTCACTGCTACCACTGCTGGARGCAGGACACTGGACTACATAGACATTTGGTCTGACCCAGTGTAGCCATTCTTTTGTTCTTGATGTTCGTTTGAACCAAACTGTTTGCTTAGCCTACTTAACTTCTGTTGCAGAGATGAAATCAAATGTCTTTGATCTCAGTGGATTATAGGACAGCAAGGTACAAGTACACTGCATCTTACATCTACAAAAAAACTAGTTTAGAAATGTTCTACATCTGCTGAYGAAAATACATAGTAGAATAGAGGTTTAAAAAATCAAGTATATAGACAAGAATTAAAACYACATCATACAGACTTGCTAACTTGTTTATCAAAAACAGAGAAATCTCAAAGTAGGGGTAAGCTTGCGTACACTTCCTCTAACATCCACAGAATTCAGTTTTACAGATACACCCTTGTAACCACTGTTCTTCTTGGGACAGAGGAAGTTCTTCCCTCTAGCATCTTTTGTAGAAACTTTGGGCAGGTTCACATGAGGCCCTGAGCCGTTTTCTAGAAGGAACTTTCTTGAAAGGAAGCGTAAAGAAATTCTCCGGAAAAGCTTTAAAAGCTGCCTGCTACTTTGAAGGGATTATTACCAGCAGTTTAAAAGTTTAGCAAAGTTTACACACAATCATAAAGCGCGGAAGCAATGCCGCAAAAGGAAAAGCGTATCGCTCRACACAGACTCCATATGTACTGAGGGCCCAGCTAAACTACGTCGTGATTACAGTAACTCATTTTCACAGCTACAGGTGACAGGCAGCCCAAAGTGACCCGCGGTCATAATGACATTCTCAGATTCAGGAGGACAGAAGACATAACTGCTTCATGTTTGCAAACAGTGCTGAACACTATGATTAAAATTAAACAAGGGCAAGTGCTATGTTAAGAAAAGYAAAATCAGGGGCATAACAATACACAACTATATGAGCCCTCGAGCAAAAAAAAAGCAAAATGGCAACCCATTTACACAGTCTGAAGATTTCCTTTTACACAACTCTTAGAGGATAGACACAGATCCAAACTGGGGTCTGCTCAGCCGTAAGTATATCACATGGCATGAGCACAAATGCCTCAGCCAAGACTGCCTATCCATCCCACAAAAGCTCCTCACTAAACTCACACCTGCTTGCCCTTTTGGACTTATCTCAAGTTATATTCATCACCAAGATGTCTGGCCACTTTTTAAAAGTGTCCATCCTGATCTAATTTTCTTCTCTCTCATGGACCTCTGCCCTACATTTCTCTTCCTGTGTCTCCTATAACTCTGCCTTCCACAATACTTTTTCCCAAATGTTTAGTAGTTTATATGTTCCTCACCTGCAAAACACCCCAGGAGTTTCTGAGGGAGCAAAGGGTAAGAAGTGGTCACAGAGTAATACCTTCTTCCTGGAAAATGGGAAGTAACTGCAYCTTTTATATGAAAGAAAATAAAAGGTATTGGATTGAAAATAGTAACTGACCATAGTTACCCCTCCCCAGGATAACTAGCAGGGCTCCCAGCAGCCCAGGGCAAGCTTTCCATAGTTCCACAGGTTCTCACAGATGAACTCACTCCATGGACTCCATTACTCAGAGATTTCTACAGATTATCCTAAAACCAGGAATGTATATGCATTATTTGCACTGTTTTACAACCATAAATAATGTTTAGCATTTTAGACATAGCACTGGCAATGGAGTTAAAGTGTATCCATCTACCTATCCATCCCTGCAAAATATCTAAGTTGCATAAACTTTCTGGAATTCAGAAAGCTGCTTAGACAAATTATTTTCAGACATGACATCTAAGATTCACCAAAAAAGCAGACAGATGCTTGGCATCGAGAGGTTTTGAAGTTATCAAGATCTACGCTTGAAAGACTGTAGGTAGTAATGGTACTACTATTGGGAAGAAAGATGACTAAGATTATGGCCACTACTTGGTTGAAGATTGTCAAAGGGAAAGGACAGATTTGTATTTTTATTTCTATGTTTAAAATTAATCAATATTAATTTTTTAAAAATCAGAAAAACTAAATAAGAATCAAGTTACCTTTTAGTGATATCGTTCCAGTTTCACTGTAGTTTTTTTCTAACCTCATTTGTCTAAGTAGCAGGATTTCCCTTTATTCTTCAGTCTCTTTAATAGCTTCTTCTCTGCTCTAAGATACCATAATCCTTTATGAACTGTAGTGAAATCTTAACCATTCTTGCAGCAATAAGACAACAAGAAATATACATGTAGGAAAAGAAGAGATCATTTCAGAGTGAGAAGACTCATGTTGAATAGCATTTTATCATTTTGCTACAAGATACAAAAAGGTGACTAGAGATTTGCTGTCCCCACATGTTAAAAGGAAGGAACTGGAATTTTGCTTCCAGGAAGCAAATTTTTTTTTTTCTGATAAAGACCATCCATCCTAAACCAGGATCCAGGGAAAAACACAGCAGTGTTTCTGGCACATGAGGTGGTTAGGAAACTCATATATACTTTTACACACTTAAATATAATTATATCTGATATTTTCCCTAGAAATTAATCAATTTTGATCTTTTCTCCTTACCACTTTCCACACAGAACATGATACAATGCCATTTCACCAGATGAAAATGCCCAAGACAATACCAGCTATTAGAGCAGATGAACTTTCCTTCACAAGTCAATCCATTTTTAATCACTGAGCTGATTAAATTTATTCAATGTCATATATATATTGTCATATTTTCTTCACAGAGCAGATAACATGACTCTAAGAGAGAGGGGTAGCTGAASTGGAGGCAGAGGAAAAATTTAAGTTCCTATGAAACAAGCTGAGGACCAGGATTTCAATGGTGACATTCTTCGAATGCTTCCGGTACTCTGCTGATAACCACAAAGAGAGATGGAGGAGCAAAGATTTAATGCCTGCTTAAGAATATGGCAGAAAGAAAAGAGATTCAGATTAATCAAGAAGTAGGGCTGCTTTCTGAAATAAAAGGAACTTTAACCTGAAGAAAACAGGATCCAAAATTGCTGGTGCTTAGAACTCAGAAAGAAGTTTATAGGGTTTTTCATAGAAAAGTGAGAAAAGGCCAATGGAGGAAAGAGCCCACACCATGTAAGGTGACATCTCTGTTATGATAAAGATACGAAAATTGAGTGTCATCAATATCAGAGCACAGAAGTAGTCAAAGAGGCAACAGCAAGCAGACTGACTTTAAACAGAGCACCAAGAGAATGAAAAGGATGGTACACATACTTCCACATGAATGCTGGAAGGTGTAAGAGATACAATGATGGTACTGCAATGGCTAGCCCTATATGAAGACATGGACATCCTGGGCATATGGGAACCTTAATGGAAGACCTGTAATRCTAAAATACTAAATTTAAAAGAAAGATAGAGCAAGCAGTGCTTCTGATAGARTATCTCTGCATATTAAAGAGAGCTTAATCAAAACAAATTGGCAAGCTAATCACCTCAGAAAGTAGCATAGACTCCATAAGGACTGAAATATCAGGCCTAAATAGGRAGAAAATGCACAGAGAAAATACACAGAGAAAATGCAATAATGTAGGGAAATTTTAGTTATCTCTGTGTACATAAATAAAATGTTGTAGGAGGATATAACACAATGACCAACTTAAAGACACCATCAGTGACTATTTCATGGAGCAGCTAGTCTGGTAGTCTACGACAAAAGATGTAATATACAACTTGGTTCAAAAATCTTGAATAGCTGAAGAGCCTTTCTATATAGAGACCACAACATATCTAAATTCAGTATCTCTGCAGAGGTATGAAATTCTAAACAACCCACAATTGTCCTCAACCTCAAAAGGGCATCAAATAAGGAATCATATTAAAAAGGAACCAACAGGGGCAGCTAGGAGAATTAAATCCTTAKAAGTGCCAAGGAAGCTACTTGAGGACACCATTACAGAAGTCCACAGCCTGTTAAAAAAGACTTGAGAAAGTACAGTGGGAAGTCAGCAGGGAAAGGGAGGTAGAATAGAAGCCAGAAGGCAACTTTGCAGAAGATGGAGTTGTGTCTAAATGAAAAAAAAAAAAAAACAGAAAGGTTGATGAGCTCTGGCAGATAAATGTAAGCAGGTCAAATAACAGTCCAAAGAACAGCTGAAGAACAAAAACTAATATTTCATTTTTTTCTTGAAACACATTAGGAGCAGGAAGCCTGTCAAAGTGTCTGTGGGGCCAAGTGAAGATCAGGGCACAAAAAGAGTGAGTACAGCAAAAGTGCAATCCTTTGAAGTAGGGTGTGGAAGTAACTAGGGAGTTTTCAMATAAAACCAGAACTTTATTAATGACAGTCTCAGTAGAAGATCTATCTGAAGTTTAGRTGACTATAGAATATGATATAGAAAGATTTGACAGAATAAACACTAACAAATCGCCAGAAGCACTTGGTATCCACATAAGATCTAAAGAAACTCTAGAATGAGATAACTATATTATAATAATTCTCAAAACTACCTTTGTACATTAAGATTGGAGAGTCAAATATGATGACAACTTTTAAAAAATATTCTGGGAAGCTGTACGCCTTACAGGCAAATTAATAGAACATATAAGAATAAAATTAAAAGGGATATCTGCATAAATATGATGTACTCAATAAATATCAGGCTGGTCTTTGTTACGGAAGATTTGCCGTATTAATTTCCTGTCATTCTTTGATCAAGCTCACAATGACAGTTTTCAAAAGCCTTTTACTGAAGACTCTTGCCAAAGCCATGAAAACTGCTGAATGCCTTTACAAAATTGAGTGACTGGTCAACAGTTAGGAAATTAAGTTCTGTATAAATAAAGATGAAGAGATGCACATGAGGAAAAGCAATCCTAAATTCCCATATACAATATCACAGTGTAGGGTGCAATTCTGACTACTTCTTCCTAAGCAGGATGCAGAAGGAYAGAAAAGGTTCAAAACACAAGGATGACCGGAGATCCGGATGTATAAGGAATGTTCCTCCAGTATGAAGAATGAACGATAAGATAAACTGAGACTGCAATCTGAAAGGGAGGAAGTTTGAGGAAGAAGAATAGAGGTCAACCAAATCATAAATGACATGGAGAAACTGGGTGGGTTTTGACTGTTTACTCTCTTCCCAAATGAAGCGAGGTTCAAAACAGTAGAAGCAAGGTTCAAAACAAACAGTTCATAAAATAGAGTGTTCCTTGTCAAAGGATRCTGCGGATGCTAAAAACTTACCTGGATTCAAGGGGACACAAGACAAACTTAGAAGAGAAATCCACTGCAGACTACTAAATACACAAAACCTCCATCTAGCTCAAGGAAAAATTAACTAAACTAACTGAAAATAGGATGAGTATTAGAGGGAGTATACATGCATGACTTCCCTCTTGCCCTGTTCTTATTTTTCCCCAGGAGGAACAGGGCATTGGGCTAAAGGGAAGAGGAAACACATGCTCAATATCACTTTGAGCTTCCCCACAATGCCTGAAGCTGGATTCTAGTGCATGTAGAGAGAGGGTCTCTGAACACATCTTTGACCTATCCAGTAGATCTTATCCCATAGCCTCAGATCACTGCTGTATGCCCTGATGAGCCTGTACCATTCATAATGAGCAAACAGACCAGGTCTGTCCAGGTTCTGCACAGTCCTAGTGGAAAACAGGAAAGAGGAAGAGGGCAGCAGTATCTCCCTCTTCAGCAGCACTTCATCAGAGAGAGCAGACTCTAGATTCAGTACATCATCTTGGAACATTAGCATGCAAATATCATCATATGCAGAAAACCACTCTACCTCTATAGGTATTTATGCAACCCCTGTCAAGCACAAGTGTTTGGAGAAAAGAGAGAGAAACTCGCTCTAATAAACCTGATTATTTACTCCAAGCACACTGAAGATTTTGCAGTCATGATACACATGAAATRGTTACCCTCTGCTGCATACTATAGTTCTTACCACTTCATTCATCTATACGTTTAGCTCTTACAAACATTATTATTTGATTTAAAATGCAAGTAATTTGACTTCATTTTAGGAAGTCTTCTGACATTGCCTGTAATTAAGGTTGTGCAACAGTTCTTTTTATATTTTCAGTGGCTTATAGMAGTTTGGACTGAAATTAATTGCTATGATTTGTGTGCTGTGCACAAGCTAATTTTTTTTCTGGAGAATCTGAGATGTTCCCAAGGACAATGCTAAGGGAAACCCATCATTTTGCCTGCATTAAAAAATTCAGTGACCTGTTATTGACCATCTCATGCAATTCTGTACTTTGCAGCAGAGATCAAAACCATAGCAAAGCCTGATCTTTGTGTCAGGAAGGTCCCTGACTTCTCTGTGAAATTCCACTTCAGTTTGGCCAAGTTATGTAGTTCTTATCAGAGAAAATCTCTCAACCTCAGAGAAAAATTATTCTAGAATCTCATTCCCCACACATTTTTAAAATGTTATCTTATTTCATATTATCTTTCGTCTCAGTTGTTCTAGCATTCTTTTAGCTTAAATAGCACTTAATGATTATAGTTCTTGATGCACAAAATTCAGTCATCTCCTTTCTTACTTCTTCTAAACACCTTTGAAATTATAGGTTATACGTTTTTTGCTCATTCTCTTGTTCAAATTAGTTTTCTGAACAAAGCTAAATAGGATTCTACACAATATTCCAAGTGAATAAATCCATTTATTATTGATGAAATCTATTTCCTTCATCTAGAAAATCTACTATCACAAAAAAAGTAATCAGGTTAGTCTGGCACAATCTACTTTTGATAAATCAGAGTTTCATTTTAATTCATTTTCTCTTAACCACCTCTCTTTTATTCCTCTTTCCATCAAATGCATTCTAAAGCACAGCATGTAACTGAAGCCATGTTGTAGTTAACCACTCACTGTTTTCCTATATTCCTATATTGCAATATAATTGCAATATTTACAACTTGCTATATGATAAAAATATCAGGCTTGGAATAACAAGAATAATTTCTCTCTAATTATCTGATTCTCCCAATTTAAGTATACTCAGCTGAGTTTTGATTTCACCTTCCTTTGGTCATCCATATCCATATTTATGGATAGGGAAATTCTTAGTTCATATGTACTTAATACATACTTAATATATTACATACTTAAATACATTATAAAACATAGCTATTTTTTTCAGTTTTCCTGCCTGTGTTATCAGTTCTTATTGAAAACCCAAAGAGGGTTTTTCTATTCATATTTAAATTATTTTCAGTGACATCTTCACCTTCAGAACACCTAACCAAAGAAATCATGTCTGATTTACAGAGGAGGTGAGAACTTAAAATTACCACTTATGCCTCAGTTTCAGATTTGTATACATAAAGTGCTTTAAAATGCTAAGTCCTAAGAAAAATAAGGTCTAAAATGTCTCTAAATCCTACTAATATTGGTTGTCTATTTTTATYTCATCTGTTTTTGTTTTAGTTCACCATCTCTAAATTAGAAATAATACTGYCCTCTTGGCCTCGGTGATTTTAGAATTGTGTGTTATATTAAACCARAGATGAAAAAAGGACTTTCCTATACATTACATAATAACGATGAAATACGGAATACTTCATCAGTTATGCATCTTGTATTCTGTGCCTGAAGAAGAAATATTATGATAAGAAATGTCATGCAATCATGTAATGACAACTTGATCATATATACTATGCATACACAACAAACTTAAATTAAGGCTTCCATAGCAGTTCTTAAAAATTTTGCAGTCTTCATGCTTGTTCTTTGATGTTAGGTATTTGTCTAGTGAAGATGTCACTGATAAGTTAGTTAAAAGTATCTCTCTCATTAGCAGCATTAAGGCATCAAGTATATTTATCTATGCCTACTTTAAATTTGATATTCTAAAATACAGTTTCACAGCCGAGAAAATACTTTAATGTAAATGTAGGAAACACATGGTTTCCCAGGCAACTTGCTGGAACGTGTGCCAACAGACATTGTCTGACACACTAAGAAGTGTTGTGATATCTGCCAATAAATATTAAMTAGGATGAAAAAACAATCTTCCTTATTCTTATACACAACAGCATTCCAAAAATAAATGTAGAGAGGAAAGAGGAAGGCAAGCAATGTTTATAGGGTAACCGCAACAAACACTATTCTTTTCAAAATGTCTTCAAAACTTCCTCTTGACTTGCAGTGTTAAAAAAAAAAAAAATCTGGTAGCTCCTTCTTAATCACAAGCCACTCCTTCAACTCCTTCAACTGGGGCAGAAGAACTGTCTGTGGGGTGTACGGTTTTCTGATCCAGGAGTAAAGAAAACATATACACACTTTTTTTTTTTTTTGACTAGTTTCCTGATCTGGATTACAGTACAATTCAATAGACAGTGTGCCAGCACTACTAAAGGGGTGACACAGTAAATCTGTGAGAATCACTGTCAGTACGGCATGCATATGTCAACTCAGCCTTAATATCAAACCCTTCATAATGTGAAACCACTGCCTTACTTATTTTTCCTGCAATATCAAAATTCACATACCTCATCCATGGTCTTACTGGTTGGAATTAATTCATTTTTAAACATGTAAATTAATTTTAGTATTTTAAAGRCTATTCTTATTAGCAACCAAAATATTTTCCCTTTTATTATTTTTAAATATAAATTCAATTCCAATTCCCACCCCCGCACCTAAAATAATTTTCTTATAAATGTGAAAGGCCTTCAAAGTCTGTATAGGTCCCTTTGAAACAAACTTAAACATCATAAAAGCTTTTATGTAAATACAGATGTATACACACAGGTGYACACACAGAGATGCAGACACACACATGCACACAAAACTAGCACACGCTATATGTGTCTGCAGTCATGGTTCACTTGCAAGTCGGAGACAGGACCGATAYCTGCATTTTATTCTACACTGCTGGCAGTGGGAAATAAATTATTTTACCGACCRTTGGAAAGCAGTTTACCTGATTTGCAGAAAGGTTATTAAAATATTAATAGAACAAGCATTCATAAATTACAATAAAACRGTAATTAAAACCTACAGTCTAGGATTTAATTTGTACAGTCTCARATAACCACTTCTGGGAAAACATTGTGGTGTTGAAAAACCTTGGCCCAGGGCTTACTTCCCACAAACCATCTGTCTAATCAATTATTAGTTYATCAGAGATTCTAACACACAAAGAAAAACAGATTTGATATGATCTCTGTGAATTTACTGATGTCTCCTTTGCACTCAGGCTATATGAACATTCACGTACACTGTGTTATCAGTTTATKAAAAACTGATTAGACTCATACATTTCCTTCCTGCTTATATATATCTGAATGATTAGCGTAGAAGAAAAAGAATAGCAATTTTCTGACTAATTAAACTGCTTTTGAGAATATGTATTTGAAYTAATTTAATCTTGCATAGTATTTAAATGGAAGAAAACTTGTTTTCAAATAGTAAATCTTCAACTGAGAAAGTTATTTTTTCAAAATCACCCCAGTGCAAAAACATATGTAAGTATATATTTCTTTAAGTGGGTTGTATATGGGAAATAAAATGCCTGCCCCCCACTTCAAACCATACTGCATGTCCTTGCTCTTTAACAAAGGAAATCACATTATCAGGGTAAGGTTCATCATCTCCCAGGGCTGAGCTCCTTTTATCCATTCACTCACTCAGATTGTAAGATTCACATATATAGACAATAACAGAAATCCAAGGACCTATGTGAAGTCTAGTCAAAACATGCACGCATACACACTGCTTCTGCCACGGAAAGAATTTACCTAAGAAACAAAACATCTAGAATGCAGAACAACTGTAAAATATACAGTAAGTTTTATGAGGCTTCTGCGGCGACTACTAAACTTACATAGATTATAATGCATATACCTATAGCACCCCCTGGCCTCCAAAATTAAGGGAATTGTTGCAAAAATAAATTTAAGCTTGTTACAGAGAATTTCTAAAGAGAGAAATGAGAGAACTGTGAACTGTCATTGAGCGGGTTTTTTTGTTACATAGTTTTTCCACAGATGCAAAGTGATTTCTCTAGAGATAGCAAACTATAATATACGATTGTACAAAATATAAGGAGGAGACATCCTTCATCAAGTCCAGAGATAGAGATGCTACTATATACAGATGACTATATTTTTCTACATTCTTAATTGTAACTAMAGTTGCAGTAACAACTATGAAGAAGACAAATGAAAGATTTGTAGATCAACCTGATATGGAATATTTAGGAAAACAGAAGAAATAGTGGTATTGAAAACCTAAATGCTTTGTCRAGTAAATTTCATTTCTGATTGAATCACAGTAAGACTACAGAAAACATTGCTATTTTTCCATCAGTAAAAGATGTTGCTACRGGGACCTAGACAAACGAACAGGCAACAGCAGGGAAAAAACAAGYAAGGATGGTTGGAAAGAAAAATTTTCAGTGAAAATTTCAGTATTTGAAAATGAAAATGAAATGAAAATGTTCAGAAAAACTGTACAGCAAGTGCTCTCATCTGTGGAGAATTTTGATACAGAAACTTTTTTTCAAATAACTTTAAGTCCTTTAAAACTAACTGAAGGCATATTGTAAAAATATGCAAGTGTTTATCTGTGAATAAAACAACTGGGCCCAGTAGTACTCAGACAGCAATAGTTTGCATTACTATAATGCCATCAGCGTGAACATTTAAAGAATCTATCAATATTCGTTAAGTAAGGTTTGTATAACAGCTATCTAGCGCTACCCCTGCCTAAGTAAGAAAAAACACGGCAATGAGGAATGTCCAGGTTTTTTGACTTTAGTATTTTCACCTGCTATCTTAAGGAGATTTCTATTATAAAATTATTGTTCATATACACAAACCAATAAATTGTCACTGTTTATGTTCCAGATTCCTTTTGGTAGAACCTAAGCCAGAAGATGTTCTCCTGGAGCACTCTGAATGCTCTCCTACAAATAAAGGGTAGCCCTGATTACAGGGCCAGACTAGAGTTATTCCAAAGCAAAATCCTCTGAAACACCGACAGTACAGAGGTCAGGTTCCTCAGCACCAGCTGTCCTGCCTTATAGACCTGCTGCTATTCTGCTTCACTCCTTGTTAATGCAGGACGTCCACAGTGTGTAAGGATGAGCCTATGCTCTTTGCTTCTGGACTAATCCCTACTTGTGGCCAAAAGAAAACATGAATTGTTTGTTTGAACTAAAATAACCAAACTATCCAGATCACACTATACCAAGGACCTGTCTTTTTAATCAGTATTTTGTCCACTGTAAACTTGAGTGATGGTTTGATATTCTTCCCCAAATATAACAACTTTTTTTTTCATTTGTTGAAATATTTGCAATTTTTCTACTTCCTCCCCTCTCCGAAGTGAAGAGCTATGTCTTCCATTTGTCCCTTTCTGTACTCTCACCGTTTCTAATTTTCCAGTTCTGGCAGGTTTACATAGAGGTAAGAAATAAAACAAAGACAGCATGTCTCTCTTGGGCCAGATTTTATAAGCACTCAGACTCTTTACACTCAACAATACTATGTCTCCAGTCACCTTTAGAAGAAACAAGTTGCTACTGAATTAATGAATAATTCAGTTAAAATACTAAGCCTCCTTATTTGCCCATATATATATATACATACATACAAATACATATATATATATATATATATATATATATAAGCTGATGTGCTCATGAATCAAATTTCTGCTATGAGAAAGAAGGGATCTTTGTTTGTAAAGGAAAGAATGAAGGCTTCCTCTTTATACACCTCTGACCTTCGGTGTCACCAGGAGAGCGTGCACAGGCGCAGCAATAGCATGCCAATTTAAAATCTGTGAAAGGTACTAAACGAGTGACACTGTCCACCTTTCCCACTTCCCCAACCACCAGGGAATTGCCTATGTCTGTTTTTCTAATAGTTCATGTAACAACTGTTAGGTCTACAAAAGTATCTGTGCGAAGTCTGAAGCCTGATTCTGCAGGAGTAGCAATCATAGTGATTGAGTCACTGAGTTTAGAAACACTTGCCTGAACTAGTCTTTAATATTTGCCCAGCTCATAGGGTTTTGCTGAACAAGCTATACTGAAATCACTCTAAGGTGCAAGAGCAACCTTTTAGTCACATAAGTAAAACATATAGAAACCTACACTAAATTAATATATCCAAGGAACACAGCAGTTTGAGTATACCTTTTCAGAGCAAAAGCAAAATACACTTTCAGGTCTGAAATAAAAGATGTATCAGAGTAGGGGGAGAGAGAAGCAAGCAGTACCTCTTAAAATGAACTTCTTGATATATGATATTATCTTTGTGATAATGTCACATTCATTTTATATATATGAATATTTTTATATGAATATACATAAATATGAATATACTTATTATAGAATGAAAACCTAAGTCTTTCTCAATATTTGGTCAGACTCAGAGAAGTCTGCAGTTTTTCTCCAAAGAAAAAATGTCACTTCAAAGATAATTACACACATCACAGCTTTGTGTTTGCTTTCTTTGACACAGATTTTATGGCAGTTAGACTTACTTTGAAGTGAGAATAAGCTGCAGAAATTTAGGGCTGTTAAATCTAGCTGAATTCTCCCTTCAACTTCTTTGTTCAATCTGAAAATACTTCTGTAATCAAAACTACCTCTGAACCATGAAATAAACTGAAATTTCCTGAGCCACTTAAGATTGGGGGGAAAATTCAGATGCTTTTTCATCATCTGAGAAATCTGAATATTTTAAAAATATTCTGGTCATGCTCCTCCTCCCTGCTCAAGACAGCTTATGCAAACCTTCCCACCACTAATATTTGCTGCAGAGCTGGTAGCTGCACACCTCAGGGAGACCTCTGAATGGCCTGTGCCACCAAGAGCCCCTGTCACTGGAAGGAGTAAGGACCTTCCATGAAGGAGTCAGGGAGCAGCATGCATGCAGAGCAGAAAGTGAAGTTGAGGGTGGCAACTCATGACAACACCACCAGCTAAGAAGCTGCAGAGAGAATGCAAGGATAGTGCAGAGGCTAGAATCTGGAGGGAAAAAGAACGAAAAGATAAAACAGATAATGACAGAAGAAAATAAGCGAAAGGGAAAAAGTGCTGACTGTCAGTATTATGGTCATCAGCCAAGAGACTAAACGTTAAGAGCTTCCTCTGAACCATGCATCTAGTGCGGCAGCTGCAAACTCACATTCAAGAAGAATAGCATGGAAACACGTATCTGACACTGCTCCAGTCTGGGCATTACAACTGACTACAGCAAAGCTGAATATGCCTTCTGGCCTAGGCAAAGCTCAAGCGTGCTCTGGCAGGGGATTTGTAYGCCAGCATTAGTAGCAGTGTTAAATTCCTCCTTTACTTCACCCTGCCTCCAGGGGAAAGAAAACTTTTTTGTCAGGCAGCATTGCTTCAGGTTTTCTTCACAAGCATTTGCTATGTTACATTCTGCAGAAGGAAAGAGCTTGCCAGCAGTCTGCAAGAAATCCTTCATTGGGATGGAGGAGGCCGTATGTCTTGATTAGGCTGTGCATCACATTACCTTATAAACTAACCCACAGGGCAAAAATAAAACAAAACACAACACACTGGGGAAGTGTCTTTACCTCACAGACTGAAACATCTGTATCAACTAAGGCAATGAAGTTTTTTGTTGAAATGCGTGCCCTCAGCAGAACTGCACATCAGCTTTCCTGCTCGGGTTGCCAAGCAAAAGTGAAGACAATTGCTGAGAGCAAACAAGCATGTCCTTTTGTAACTATTTTATTTTAATCTATGACTCCCAAAGCCGACTAACATCCTCTGAAGCTAGCTGGCAATTTGGAGAGATCTTGCTATTTGAATTTAACAGCCCATCTAGGATGAACAGAGCAGTTCTGTTATGAGGCAGAGAGGAAGGGATTGAAGAAGTAGGGATGGGAAAGGAGAAGCAAAAGGAGGAATGAGAGGAGAACAAAGGGAAGGAAAAGAAACTGTCACCAGCTAGCAAATAAGGTCAATGCTCTTGTTTACCAAAAGAGGGTAAGGTTCATGGCTTCAAGTTCATTAATCTCAATGATTTTCCAAGAATCTATAAACTCTGACAATGCAGAACCATGAGTGCATTTTGTGTATTAGCTTTTCATTTCACTGGTAATATTCCTCCATGCCCCCATCAACTGCTTTTTTAGGACAGCAGCATCAACAGTTCCATGAAGGGGAATAGATCAAGGAAACATCAATCACTGTATCTACATAGTTTTCTTAATTACAGTATTATAACCCAGGAGTTAGACTAGAAAGAAGGACAAGAAAGAAAGAAAGAAAAAAGCATTAATTATTGCATTCCTAATCTTTCTTGATGTACATATCACTTCAAAGTATAGTCATTTTTTTCAATACAATAGGCTGGTTTTAATACTAATAAGACACTGTAAATGAATACAGTGCCCAGAATAGTAACTTTGATAACATAACTCTAACTCATTCTTCAGAGCCAGAAACTGTGAGGAGAGATGGAAAAGAACGAAAAGGGAGGGCTAGGGAGAGAAGCCAAGAAGGGAAATTGCATGAGAGATGTGGGATGTGTAGACAAGGTAAGGAAATAATATAAAAAGAAGAGTGAAGGATAAGAAAGTGAAAAGCAAGATAAAAGTGCTAATAAAAAAGGCAACAGGGACTGTGGCCTACGTCCAGAAAAGCTCTTATGTTTTTAACAAGTATATTATTAAATATATGAGGAACACCACAAATAAAGTTAATAATATGCTTTGCAAGACTGAGGAATTAAAAAACTGAGAAGAAAAGAATAGTAACAAATGAAAGAGCAATAAAGAAAGAAAGAAGGCCAGCAGAAGACCACAGTGAGTGCTTCTTTTTGAGGAATATATCCTAGTAATGAATCTTTGAGTAGTCTAAAGATCATACACAATAATTTCTCAATTCAAAAATGGCTGGACCAAACCAAGGGAAATTCCTTATCATTTGACCAAAAAAAGAGTGTCGATCATTTAATTACAGTGTCTATAATCACATGGATGCAAATGATAGAAATTGGATGGCAATAATGTGTAAAYAGCATCAATTACAAACAAGTTATGTACACATACATACCCCTTCTTCTTTAAAAGGGACAAATTCACAGACCTGAAAACATCTAAGTTAGCACTTAGAGATAGCACTTTCCCAGAAAATACAAACAGAATTTGAAAAACCTTTTTTTACATATACATTACTAGCTGTTGAAAAAACTACAATTCAACAAAATACCATTGTTCAAGGAAAAAAAAGGGGAGAAAATCAAATTTGGTTAGAGACTGAACAACAAGTGAAAAATTATAAATTCAGTAATAGTCCGAGGTAATAAAACTTTAGATTGTCAAATCATAATTGTAAGCTTAAGTATCTGCAGGGAATATATTCCTAAAGTGAACCAAGTATGAGACACTACTTCAAGAATTCTAGAAAATTAAAAACTGAAACAAAGTGACATAAAAAGAAGACTATGGGCAGTAGTTAAGGAAATGAAGGCAGTTTCCTAAAATATTTAGGAGAAGAAAGCAATCCTGCTATTAGCACCAGACTATTTTCAGGTAAATCATTCCCAGGTGAGAGTTCTTAGGCAAAACATTGGTATTCTCAATAAGAGCAATGAGAAAAAAAAAMCACCACAGGAGCATTCATATCCTTCATTAAATCTGTTTTTGTTCTGGAGGAGAAGCCAGATGATACTGTACTACTCTCCATTCTTGTAACAATTCACAAGAATGTTAACCAGCAATTACTGATATTAAATTTTTTCATCTACCATGTCCAAAAAATTTCCTGAAAGATTTACGAGAGCTGGCCAATGACTCCTCTGCACATTAATTATGATTTCAATAAATCCTGAAACAGTCTGACAATTTGATTAAGGTAAAAATATGAAACAAAATAAATTATCACATATTAAAGAAACATCGACCCTCCAAGCATGTCCTACTGGGGTTCCACAGAGATGTATAGAAAATGCAATGTTTGGAGGAATAATATGCCTTTAATGATAGAAAAAATTTGTTTTATAACCTGCCCTCAGGCAAACAGCAAAATTTCCACCRTAGTTAAGTATACGAGCATACCTAGGAACAAAAAATTCAAGCCATTCGCTGGACAGAGCGCTCTGACTGAGGAGAAGCAACTTACAAAGATTTGGAGTAGGGGCAGTCAGCTAACACCAGCTGTCAGCGTTACCCCGTGGCCATGGGGCCACAATAGTCCTCATGCATGTTGCTCAGTCAGGAAATAACGAAAAGAGAGTCACATTTGCCTCTACTTCTCATTAATGCAACGTCTACAGGGTAATACATATAAAGACCAGAAATAAATAGCACATTTTAACAGTACAGATAATTGGCCATTAGAAAACTACTCTATGCTTCTCAGAAAAGAGGACTTCTTTTTCCTAAGCCACATATACTTTCAAAAATAAAATAATTCAGAGAGGTCTTATAGGTTGTGCTACACAGGAAGTCAGCCCAGGTTATCAGAATAGTTCTTTTCAAGTACGTAATCTCTGAAAACAAGTTTGCAAAGGGCTTGCGCCCATATTGTGAAAATTCTCCATAATGCCAATGCTACAGAAGAAACGACATGTTGCATGGTATGTCTCTTGAAAGTCCTCACTCCATACAGATGCCAAGAGAAACCAGAGCCAAGGGGAGAAGAACTTGTTTGAGGTAGACTGCAGCACACAAAGACATGAAGAATCTAAACGGTACCAAGGCTGAGGGCTGTCTAATTGATGGTGAGGCTTTTCCGGCTCCTTCAGATGGCCACAAGCACACGAGGAAGAAGTGGAGTTCTTTCTACTCTGCCTATACATTCTTCAAATACACAGAATCTCTGCTGCAGCATATCAAATTCAGTAACTTGGACACCACATAAAGCAGAAAGATATTGTCAGATTGGAAGGTATTCAGAAAAGAAGAAAAGATCTGAGCTAGTAATATATCAGCAATTAATAAAATAAAATCACTAGGGCATATTTAGCTGGCATATTTTAGAACATAATATATTAATAGAATATAACACAGGAGATGCATAATACAGCACAACTTAAGAAGGTATATTTAGAATGAATGAAGAAACAGAAAATGTAGCTGTCAAAAAATTTACTTGGTAGAGGGATATTCAGCTATATAACATTATTTTAGGGAAGAAGAGGAAGAAGTTTTTGAAAAGCTAGAGTACTAGCTAGAATACATTTTAAAAGCTAGCATATTAAAACAATCCAGCTCTGAGAGGAACAGCCAGTATGCCCATGCTATTCCTGATTTCTTTGAGAAGGCTGTAGCTGATGATTGGCTATATATTCCAAAACTTCAGAGTCAAATCAYGTTGGTAGACTTCAACTGCTCCCATATTGATCTGTCACATTAGGGCACAACKGCAAAACGAAACCTTCAGACACGGTAAAAGAATGCTTCAAGGAGCAGCTAAATGGGCAACACACAAGATAAGCAGACACTAATTTGATTGTCCTCTGTGTGAAGGACCTAGTGCAAAATGTTGCTACCAAAGAGCAAACATATAAGGGCAGTCATAATGTACTTAAATCTATGTATGGATACTGTATCCTACAGTATCTATGTAGGAGCAAGCAAAGCCAATAAATCCCCTAAAATACTATTTGATTAGAAAAATATGAATTGCATAGAAATAAAGGAGTTGTTAGAAAGGATCTACCAACTGTGCAGACAGAAGAGCAAAATGCTTGTAGGTAGTGCACAGAATAAACTGAGTGATACAGAACAAACATAGGCAAAAGCAACACAGCTAACTTCCAATATAGGAAGGTTATCTGAAGTAGTTCTTGAAGTTCTTGTCTTTAGGACAATTGAAGAGAGAATAAAAATCTGGCAGATTAAATATAAAAATGCAATAGGACAGGCCAAAAAGCCTGAGAAGTAACTTGCAGGCTTTGTTGTTGTTGTTTGTTTTAAGTACAGTAAATCAGGAAGTTTGCCAGAGTGTCTGCAGGGTTGACACGTAAAGGTATAAAAGGAGCACTGAGAGAAGGTAAGCCTATGGCAGGCAAATTAAATGAAGTTCTGCATCCATGCTCATAATGAGGACCTTAAGAGAAATTCATACAACAGAACCTTTCTTAAGGGGTGCTGTTGAAGGATCTGTCTGAAACGAAAGCATCAGTAAAAGAGGTTATAGAAGAACCAACAAAGAGAATAAAAAGTCGCCAGAACCACCTCGTATTCACATAGGAGTTTTAGAAGAACTCAAGGGTGACATTCTCAGTATCAGAAGACAGGAAGGAGGCAAAATGGGATGCCAATTTTCAAAAAGGATTCAGGAAAGAAAGAGGAAGGGAGCGGTAAATCTAAGGTAGCTAAGAATTGGTGCCCAGATATCTCCCTATCAGGCAAACTGACAAAAACTGCCACCAAGAACACAATTAGATCATCTATAAATACAAYGTTTGAAGAGTCATCATGGAAGCTTCTGTAAAAAGAAGTTGATTTGGAGTCAATACAAATGTGGAAGGAAATAATTAAATTTATTTGGATTTCCATAAGTAGTGCAGCAAGCTCCAAGGATACTCAGAGAAAGTGAGATGCTATAGAAGGGTCCCCATGGAGTTAAATAATTGGCTAAAAAATAGGACATAAAGGCAAGCACTAATGATTAGGGGKTTTTTTCAGTGGAGGGAGGTCATGAGGGAAGTCTTTTTATTTGTACCAGTGCTATTTAATATATTTGCAAGTGAYCTGGAAAAGGGGAATAACAGTTGGGCAACAAAGTTCTCTGATGGTAGAAGTTAGGATAGTAAAGCTAAGGGCCAATGGCAACGAACTGTAAAAAGACTTTACAACATTAAATGACTAGATGATAAATTGAATTGCAGCTGCAATTCAATAAAGTTCTGAAGAGTGGAGAACATATTAAACAAATGGAGGCTAAAAACTTGGCTTATGTAGATTTAAAAAAAACAAAGATGAGAGGGAATCGGACTACTATCTCTATAAATGCAACATTGGGCATAAACACCAAGGGGTGAAAGATGTATTTAAGCCAAAGGAAAAAAGCTGGCAGAATAATAATTCACTGAAAACAAATTTAGGATGGAAATTACAAGACTCCAAATTGTCAGAGGAGTGAAGCTCTAGATCAGCCTGTCCATAAGAGAAAGGAAAAACAGCCAAACTAGGGTTTAAGACGAATGTGGATAAGCACTGTGAACAAATTACACAATCTGGTTGCTATGACAGCTCAGTACTGAGTTAGCTGCCCAACTTGGATTGGATTCAATAAGCTAAACTAAAGCAGAAACTTACCAGCATGTAGCCGATGCACGGTGACTTGTATTTTTGGAGGAGTACGTCATAGTGCATTACCTACACAAAAATAAATTTCCGCTTAATGCCATAGGAAATTTCTGCTTCTCCCTTTAGATTGAGAGGACGCAGAAAGCCTTGGAGATAACTAACGGTAACTCAGTCATGTGCACAACCCTTCTATCACTAGAGATATAATTAGATATAAGGTATTTTTCTGAGAGAGAAAGAATGTTCCGCTTTTATCAAAAATGCCTGCTTTTCTCTTTGGTTATGTTTCTATGACAGCAGCGATGGCTTTACGTGTAGAGATACAGGGGCCCGAATGAAGGCCTGGTCTTTTGCAAGCAGTGGTTTGACTAGCTGAAGCAGATTCAGTGCTGAAACAAATCAGTGCTTGGTTAGTTGGCTGGCACAAAGAAGGCCATCAGTTAACGAAACCAAGTTGTGTCTATGCTACCATTTTTGATCAGTGCCAGAGTAAGGTTTTGAAGCGATTCCCCCAATGTCGGGTTGGTTTGGTTTGCCGAGCACTTGGGGAGCAGGTAAGCTAGATTCCTCTGGGGGCAAATTAAGCTAGAATCTGTGCTCCAAAGGCATACCAAGGACACTTCAGCCCCTGATGGGGACATGACGGTTTGAACCCACAACTGGTCCGTTGCACAGTCTCAAACCACGCGCGTGACAGGGCCCAGCCCGCTCTGCAGGGGCAGCCACGTGCCGCTGCCAACCAGCCGGGACACCCGGCCCCCACTCCCCCGCCGCAGAGCTTCCAGGCTCACAGGGCGCCAGACACCGGCGGCTGCAAACTCACCCGGGAGGGACAGGACAGCACCACAAACAGGCCCCATCCTATGCTAATATCCAAGCAGGAGGCATTTTCCCCTCAAACAGTCCACCGTTTGCTAAAATAGAGCACCCCGGTTATTTTACAGCGGCAGCAGGTTGGGTTGAAGGGCTTTATAAGAACGGACAACTGATAGCGGCTCATTTCATAACGCATACACTTCCCAAGCATAAAAATTCTGCCTGGAATATAACGAATTGTCCAGTGTTTTCTCTGGGTTTCAGCCATCTCATTTACCAAAGATCAAAATTTGCTTCGTGGTTTGTCTTATTTGCCTCAGTTTCATCCTTTAGGGAAGAAAAATCAATTTTTACTACTTACGTTTCTCCTCCCTTAAAAAAATCACAACTGACTCACCACCTGTTCATAAAGTTTCTTATTTGAGTCTCTCTTGACTCAGCTTTATCTAGTATTTTTCAGTACATCCTTCGTGTTGCTAGGTTTCAAGAGAGAAGACATAAGAGAAGAAAACAACTCAATATTTTTTTAAAAAATAGCCCTTTGTCTTGTGACAAAATAAAGTATGAAAGTAATCTTCTATCACATATGTGCCAACCTTCCCAACATTTTTTTTTCTAAATTACTCTTTTGTTGTTTGTGATATATACAAAACTGTGCCACTGAGCAACAGGGAATGCTTTATCAAGAGGAAGATTACCTAAACAAATCAGGTGTTAATGAAATAATTATGATTTCATAAGATTCACGTGCCATGTAATTGTAAAATTGCATTTATGTGATGCCATTAATGTCTGCCTGCTTTAAAGAGTATGTGTGTGTGCACATGTTTGTGTGCAAACATATGTGTGTGATCAGTCATTATATATGGAAACATCATCAAATGCAGTCATGTCTGCTGCAAAAGAGCTGCTTGACAGGAAACAGTAACATATGCAACAGTTTAGGACAAGAGGCAAATACATCCAAAACGTATCCAGTTCAAATTGCAGGATGAATTTAGGCTGACAAAATAGAACAGTCACACTGGCTGAGACAGAAATATATCACTCCTTACTCTTGTGAAATGTGCCATCAGCTCTCTAATAACCATGTGAAATCAAGACTGCAGTACTACTTTCATATCCAAAAGCAAGATGTCAACGCCTGAACTGAAAAAGCCCTCCAGACAAAACCAGAGGTAGTTAATGCAAGCAGAAGCAGAATGATTTCTTGAGACAGTAGGGATGTGGTGTGGCACCGGCTGTGGGTATATTCATGTAGTGAGCAGTGGTATAGTCTGAGATCTATGGTATTTTTCAAAGGAATAACCAGGTTAATGATTTATAACAATATAGCAAGGTGAGCCCACAAATACTGAGTCCATTACCTCAAAATTGGTGATACTGATAGAATGAGACCCAGCTATGAAACACTTATTTACACTATGAAAAAACCCTCCGTGATCTTTTTTACAAAACTATATCTGTTTTTTTGTATCTCTACTTGAAGAACTTTCAAGGTAAAAGTATAAAGCAGTTGACCTAGAGTCATCCACAAACTTTCAGAGACCAGACAACATCCAAAGCAGATTCTAGTTCTCTCTGGGTTTGGATGTCAAGACAACAGCTTTGAAAAAAAATGGCAAATTCAAATCGTAGCAATTTTGGCTTCACGATGTGCTTAGCTGCCATACAAGATATAAGACTGAAGCAGAGAGTTAAGATAGTCCACAGACTATCTGGACAGATCTGGCCTGTGACTGTTCATGCAGAACGCGCTCCTGTGCTATTGAAAGCCGTAACAATTGTGAATGAAATCTATTTGGATTTTAGTAAACACAAAACTACTATTTTTATACAGAAATCTAATTGGATTCCAAAAAATAAAATGTTTTAAACATATCTATGTAATTCTAGACTTACTTCTTCATAGATTTTTCTTCTTCAGTGATTCATTTTTTTTTAAGACAGTCAACCACTTGATAAAGGATATTTTTCTTAACAGTAGGTTTTTTCACCAAGATAAYTAGTAAAATTTTCACACTAGTACAAATATAGACTAACCCCCACAAAAATATACTTTTGAAAAATAAGATTGTTACTTAAAAAAAAATCACTTTTATCATTTAGACTTCAGTGTCTTAAATGGAGAACTGATAAAAGTCTGTCCTTTTATTTGTTGATCTACCTTCTGYAGTAAATAATGGTAACAACAGAAACTATTGGAGAAAAAACAAGATAGCAGAAACAACCCAAATTATAGCTCCAGAGAATTAGAAATGAAATTACTTAAGTAAACTTAGGACCATAAAGAAAAAGGGGGGTTTTCCAGATCAAAGAGATCTGCAAATCTGAAAAGTTATAATATGYAAGTGTTTGCCAAAAATAAATAAATAAATCTTGTAGAGCTTAATAGCTTGTATTTTTAAAAAAATCTTATCATCYAGTTTTATTTTCTTCCTCAGACTAGTTTCCAGCATGAGCCGAATGTTCCATATGAAAACTGAGCTGTTACAGATACTGGCTCTGCAGAATGTGTTATTTTTTTCCTAAAATGAATAAAGAGGATCACAGTATATTTGCAGAAATCAAATGCTCATATCCTTCAACAGAAAAGTACAGCATGAATTTCTTTCACATTCATCTGCAGCGTTGCTCTCCAAAAAGGGGGGGAAAAAAAGTGAAACAATTTGGTGAAAAAAAAAAAATATGGTCATATTTTTAAGCTGTGCCTGATTCAGAACAAAATAGTGAGTTTAAATTCCAGTAACACTATTTAGCAGTAATGGAAATGAGATTCTGAGTCACGGAGTGTAATCCTTGCTACCGAGCCTTTGCCTCCCATAACCTGTTTTATAAACTCACTGCACTTCTTATAAACAGGGACATGTCTTATAGCCTACACCTTCCTTTGGAAAACTGAACCATACTGCACTGATGAAAAGCAATCATCCATGAGATTCTCCATTTCCCACTCCAGTTTGAATTCATTCACARTAATACCAACTTGGTTTTGTGTCAACAGTGTCATTGAGGGAAAGTATTTAGGTCTCATCAAGCTAAACAATATTTAAGCAAAATCATCACCTACACCACTATGGCAGAAAAGATAACAATCACCTTCCCTAAACATAAGTCACGTTATTACCATTTGGTATTTTAATTTAAAATTCRTGTTTATATGTCAATGTGAGTGGAATTAAATGAACTGTCTATGCTTTAATTTTTGGCAAGTACATTTTACTTTTTTTGTGTATGTGTCTCTATATACACGTGTGTGTGTAAATACATATATAGAGAGAAACATAAAACCATTTAAAACTTTGTTTTCACATTTTACTGTTCTTGTTYGTTTATTTATTGCCAAATCATCTCATGTTTCCCTGCATCAGTCACAAGACTGCTAGAGTACAACTCCATTTACATTATATGGGTTTGGGGCTTAAAATTTTCTGCAGCCACTAAAGACTTCCATGGCATTTGCTTCTTCACTTCCTTTCACACATCTTGGCATTTGTTTTGCAAGCTCTTGTATCACTTCCTCAGTTTCCAGAGGTTCCTTACTACAGTAAGATACTGCGTTCAAGTACAGCGATAAGACATTTATAAGAAGCTAGCGCACATGGGCTCTGACCCTCCWCTTCCTATTTATGCTTTTCCTGTAGTAGTCTCATCCTTTATTTTCCTCATTCTCTTTCTGCCAACGTCTTGCTGCCATCTCCAGAGTTATCTCCACCACCCTGGAATTGCTTCCAGACAGTAAAGCTTACGGTCATGAARAGCTAGAGAGAAATGGCTACGTTCATTTCTCCATGGTTCCTCCCTGCTCTGCRTGTTGCACAGCAGTGCCCAAGGAGACAGCGCACCGAAGAAATGGGATAAGAATCTGCTGCCCAGAGGATCAAGAGTAGCTTTGAACAGCCAGGATGAAGAGGGGAAAAGGAAACCCTGTTCACTGCTTGCAGCTGCTTATAAGTGACATGTCAGATGGCTTGCGCGAGACAGTGCCAGCAAGACATACGTGGCCATCACTCCAAAGGAATGATTAATGACGGACTCGAGRCAGCAAAATGATCAGGTCTAAAGTACGAGAGTGTCATTCTAAGATTCAGATCAACATGCGACTTGTGATCTCCCCTCAAGTTAAAAACATTGTCCRCCCCTCCAAATTGCGGGGGGAGTTTTTCACAGAATCACAGAGTGGCTGAGGTTGGAGAGGACCCCTGGAGAGCACCTGGCCTAACTCCTGCTCAGAGCAGGGCCACAGCCCATTGGGTTAAAAAAAGAATAAAGAAGTTTTTTCTTATGTTTAAGAAATATAGAAGACCGTTAAGCAAGAATAAACCAGTAYACAAAAAAACCCAAGAAAAGTGATAAGGCAGATCCTCTAGTTTAATTCATTGTATTTTCCTGGTTGTGATTTCTCTGATTATCACAGAAAAAATGGCACATCTGTCAGTCTGGGGGGTCGTGCTCACAAGCCCTAGTGCTAAACAGCAGGAGGCATCACAGATTCCAGCTCTGAAGGTAATGTCTCAAAATTCCAGTTATGGGCAGGCTGGACTTGACAAAGCCTTGACGCAAAGCTAGCTATGTCAAACTGAATTAGAATTTGCTCTATCATGTTATGAACAAGCATKTTTTTAAGGCAGTGTAAACGGTCTCCTCTCATGCCCATGCAATACTTTATCAACCAACAGAACAGTTTAAACTTTTAAACAAAAATTCCAGTAAGATTGGCTCCTAAATTTGAGAAGATGGCTGTTTATTTCTAATTCGTTTCGGTACCTGGAGTCAGGTATTTACACCTGGATGCTGTTGTGCTTCTGACACTGCAGGAGGGAGTAGGAATATTTAAGTTGCAGCAATTCAACCAACACATAATCCTGAACACAGAATTTTCTTTCTTCACCTATGACAAAGGGAGGAACTGGATTGAAAAAACAACATACCTCACTGCTACTCTTTCTACTTCAATAAATTCATTAAGTGAAATTTCTCTACTCACAATCGACTTTTAGCAAAAATATCAGAAAGGTTTCAAGCAGACATGTCTTTCACCTAATCCCTGCTGATTATGGCATATATCAGCAACACACACAAAAAATAAAAGACGTGCAATGATAGCCCCTGCACCTATTGGCGATGCAACTTGAGGTCCAATCTACAGGCTGAGAAGGGAAACCAAAATATTCCAACTTATTTCACTGGGTCTGTTTCACAAACACTTGTTCTCAAACTGTATACAAATTCCAAGATTTTTGTAAGAAGCAAACATGTATCACATACTGTTCCCAATTTAAAACAGATCTTTGAAAATGAAATGTAAATGTAATGTAATGTCTACAAAGACAGCATCTCTAATTTGAAAAAATGAAATACAAAAGGAAAAACAAGGTATTTRTATCTATCTATAGAGGAGAAGGGGTTTTGGAAAGTCATATTTATCCAAGAAAAAAAAAAAAAGTAGGTCCACTAAACAAAAACACTACTCACTAGTAATTACCAGGTAAGTTTTGCCTATTGAGTTTACACACTGTCTCAAAAAAAAACGGACAGGCGAGACACTGACATTGCGCCAGGAACAGCCTCGGAGATGGGAAGAAGACGACCAATCTCAACAAGCACATGCTGTAAGTATCAGACGCTGTAATTACGACCCAGTAGCAGCCGAGATCGCCGTACAGTATTGCTGTTCATTCGTGAGCTCCCCCGCACGCGGCGCGCTGCCGCCTGGATGCGCCTGCCTTTTAATTGAGTTCGTTTAATTGCTCGGCGCCAGCCAACCGGCCGGGACGTGATCATGTGATTTCAAATCAGTTTGTTTACTGTTGTCTCCCTACCTAAGGGATCGATTTTGGCTGAGGGAGCGATTCTTCCTGGACTGCAAGCTAGGATTTTTGACACCATCTGTAACACAAATTGAACAAAGTACTGCTACGCTTGAAATATTCCCTATTAAACTTAAACTGGAGTTTAGGCAACCCTTGGAGCGCAGTTGTTTTGTTTTCTGCTGCTTTTTGAGGCTTCTCAACTACATTGCAGAATACAGGAAAAAAGGAACATAGTAAGGAAAAGTAACGTCAGAAAAAGAGGAAAAATCCCAAAACAAACCAAAAAACCCTTCTAAACATTTCCATGGGCATTACTAGGTGTGCCCAGCAAATTTGGGGGTAAAAGCAGCATTTTAAAGTGAGTGTGAGGGACAGAAACTGAAAAAATCCAAGAGTTTTTTTCACTTACATTTATCCAAGAAGGTTGTTGCCATTACTTCTGCAGGGCTCTCACTGGCTGGGAAGATCATGTGACCCAGGGAACTAAAATAGAAAAGTCTCAGTAGCGAGGAAACTGAACCAGAAGCGCATTTGCAAGAAAACACATATCACAGGCAGAATATCACGCGCTTTACTAGCAAAAGGTGATAAATTTAGAAGCAAATCTGTCATGTATGGAAAAATGGACGATGCCTTGAACCTTACAGCCACCGGTATCTGTCGCCTTTTCAACGCATGGGAAATGTTTTTGCTATAAATCTCAGCTCATGTCAGTTTGTAACTAAACCTGGTAACTGCGCTAATAAATCTCAAAAAATTACCAGACCTTGAAAGAAAATATGATCTAGAAAATTTAAAAATAAACTTCCACCGCCAGAATCTTTTTCATCTTCAGACTGCAGTTTTTATAGTTGTTTGTATCAAGAAAGGAAGCAACTTTTGAAAAAGCATATGTTCTTAACATAATTGGGAGAGCTGTAAGCACTTACTTTGGAAAACTATTTTCAATTCTTTTACAAATACAAAATACAGTTGCAGATCTGCAGACTGTTGGAACATGCACTATAAATCTGTAAGTTATAAACAAAGAGCAGGTTCAAAGAATCCGATGCAAAAGCTGTACAGATTGATTAGTGGCCAAATGCAAGTCCCATGTAATGATATAATGTTGTCTGATTTTGAGGTTGCTGTTTAGTTATCCTAGTCAGCAGAGCATAAATTCTACTTTTTTWAAAGCTTTTAGAAAATAAAATTCCAGCTTAGTACTGTTGTTTGGATTATAGGAAATATGCACATTAACTTTTGTAACAGTAACTTTTTCACCATTTACCAGTTTAGTTTAAAGTAGGTTACTCTGGTTTTATGTTTATTAAATGTCAAGCATCTCCTTGTCACTAATGCATGTCTTGACAGTTATTGTAGAGGGAGGTTTTACTGAAAAATGTAGACAGCAATATGAAGGAGATTGTGATAAAGGAAGAAGAGAAATATGCTGTAATACGCTAACAGAACAAAGGCAGCAAAGAATTTATTATTCTAATCCTTTAATGGAATCACCCCCATCTTGCAAAATATTGAAACTCCCTGCCTTTCAAAGCAAATGGCTCATAAGGGCTTTTGGATAAAAACAAAAGGTAGAAAACAAAGCAAAATCCTTCACAGCAGACTCCCACAGTACACACACACACACACACTTATTTGTATGTGTAAAATTAAAGAATATTTTCAACTAAGATACTTTGATTTTACATAACCATTATCTATCTTATTCTACAGGATATCTCAAGACTTAAACTGGACATTTCACAAACGAGACAGCATTCCCCCTAATCACGGTAGCATGAAAAGGCTGGTCTTATCTTCCCTATTCTTATTAGAAGTTGTGAAAGGAAACATGAATATTGACTTGAAGTGATAGAATAGAAAAATACATATGAGCTGCTATCATTATTTGAACATAAAGGAAAACTTTTCAAAGTTACAAAGTCTGAAATATTATTAATTTTATGTTTTTCTTGAGCAAGTACATTTTTAAATCTGCAGTTCATATCAGTGTGTATCACCTCATACACTATCAGGTACCCGTTTTTATCACTGTGGTCTCAAGAAAAGTTTTAAGTAACTTGAATTTTGCCATTTAGCAGATCATGTGGCAAAACTGAAGTCAACGAAGGTTTTCTGTTGATTACAAGAAGAGTATTGGGGTGCTGAAATTGGTACACTTTATGTAATTTATGTACTGTTCATTGATTTAAAGGGTCTATATGAAAAATCATTTCTTGGATCAATTTTAAATGTAACACTGGTGTACCTAAGCATATCTTAGAGAAGGTCTAGATAGGTGTAAATTAAAGCCTTGTCAGAGTATTCTCACTGCATGTCCCACATACACTACAAATCATCTCAGCAACCCTTTTGCAGCCAAACATGTATCTTGGTGTAGATATTCTGTTATATTTTCTCACATTTCATTTTTCAGATTGAAATTATGAAGGCTGTAAAACAGAGGAGGAGGCCTAAACATACTAGAATATAAAACTAGCTAGTTAGTGAGATGGAAAAGTAATTATAAGCAAAACAAACCTACAAAGACAATGAATCAAATAACTACAGGAAAGTCAATGCAGGGAAAGAAACACCCCCTTCAGGGGAAAAGTGTGGCATGAAAGCAGTACATCATATCTCAGACAGAAGAGAGAACCTTAGATTAAAAACAGAAAGTCAGTAAATGCTGGGGTCTAGTACAAGGTGAGCAATAYTAGAATCAGAGTACAACATCTGTTTAAACAGCTGCAAGCATTCACCTGTGGCTTTAGGTCTGTGTTATTCTACACACCTATTTCYCCTAGCTGTATTAACACTCAACATAGCCATGTTTATCCCTGCCCTGATAGTATATTTCTATGATCAAAAATCAGTTCTGAACCTATTGAAGAATGCTATTAAAATTAAATACTATACGGAATAATTTTACTGATTTAAGTCACTAGAATCATTCTTTCTGGAAAAGAGTCAAAAACATRTTCTTATTTTACTCCTTTACTGGCCAACTTAATTCTTGAGGTAGCAGAAACCAGTAATTTTTTTCAAGCTGTACTTGTAAGTTCAACTTACTTCCCTAGTTATAACTAGATTGAACCCCTTTTGTAAGAGTCTCATTTATAAATTAATAAAATACTTGCAAGCAAAATAGAAAGGCCAGCAGGCTAGTTCAGATATAAACACAATATTTTGACCCCTTTTAATTCACAATACTAATATGTCCTCAAAGAAGTTTCTCCATCAGCTTTAAAAAACTACTATCACYGAGTTTCTCTATGTCCTAAAAGGAACAATTTTCAGTAAAATCTTTAGGAAATTTCAGCAAAAATGTGCAAAAATAGATTAATAATCTGTTCATCTTTCTTTATGTACTCAAATTAGCCCAGTTCATTTCTAAAAGAAGAGGAAAAATTAGTTAAGGATTTTAGTCTTAACAGACRTACAAAGCAGGAGTAAATTATATCACTCATTTCATCTCTCCAGTGTATAACTATAATCCATAGCCATTTGAACAAACTCTAATAATCCTRGTGTTAAGATTGGCCTTCAGGAGCCTAAAGATAAGCCTGTGTAACAGATGGTCCCCTAATTTATTTAAATTCACCAACAAATCTCTAGAAATTTACTAGTATCTGGTGATACATCTGCTCTAAACACTAACATACATAAGCTACTCACAAGCTGCTCTCCTGCAAAACACCAGCCCCATGTAACATATTTAAAACCATTTAGTGACCTTCAGTGATTGAAAATACCAAGTAGTGGTACATAACTAAAGAAAAGATTATATACCTTTCCTCCTGGAAAAATAAAGAAGCCCAGTGGTCTCCTGGGCTGCATTGGGAAGAGTGTTGCCAGCAGGTCGAGGGAGGTGATCCTGYCCCTCTACTCAGCCCTGCTGAGGCCTCATCTCGAGTGCTGTGTCCAGTTCTGGGCTCTGCAGGACAAGAGAGACACGGAGCTACTGGAGAGAGTCCAGCGTAGGGCTACGGAGATGATCAGAGGGCTGGAGCAGCTGCCCTACGAGGAACATCTGCAAGAACTGGGCCTGTTTAGTCTGGGGAAGAGCAGACTGAGGGGGGATCTTATCAATGTGTACAAGTACCTGAAGGGAGGGTGTCAAGGGGAGGGGGACAAACTCTTTTCAGTTGTCCCATGTGACAGGACAAGAGGCAACGGGCAGAAATTGAAGCACAGGAAGTTCGGCCTGACCGTGAGGGGGAATTTCTTCACTGTGAGAGTGACGGAGCACTGGCACAGGTTGCCCAGAGAGGCTGTGGAGTCTCCTTCTCTGGAGATCTTCAAGGCCTGCCTGGACCCAACCCTGTCTAACATGCTCTAGGTGACCCTGCTGAGTGGGGAGGTTGGACTAGACGATCTCCAGAGGTCCTTTCCAACGTCAACCATTCTGTGATTCTGTGATTTACATTGTATGTTTTTCACATCTGAAGCATCTAACTGCAGAATAATTTTTTCTTTATAGCCAAGACTTTACTCCAAACCARAACCAACTTCATTGTCTTCCACGGGAACATAGTTATACATAAACTGTGAGAATTTTTCCTATCATTAAACTGATGTTCCAGGAAATACGTTACTATTTGATCTGGCCAATCCATAAATCACTTTGCCATCAATGAAAAAAACCCGGAGGCCTACACTTTTAAAAGCCATGAGTGATTTTTYAGTACTTCAAAATGTAAGTACCCATTTCAGGCATAGATTAAATAGATCGAATTTTTGTAAAATTATAAACATACAATCTTTGCAAGAGATAGGCTATGAAGGTGAGTGAGCAAAATGTTACGCTGGAAATATACATTATGAGTCAGAGCTTCATCAAATAAAGTAATTTAACAGGGAATGTCTTCATTTCTATAAGATATTTAATATAAACTAGAGAATGTGCTAATGAAAAATTGTATACCATTGCAAGAGTAGAGCCTAGCTTAAAAATTTTATACAAAGTTGATTAGTCTTCATTAACTTTTATAATATCTTTTGGTACATGTATTTCAAGTACATATGATCTATCTGAATTCATCAAGCTGAAACCTGCATTGTAACTTTCTGCTAAAAAGAGACATGATGAGTGAGAAACATGCAGCAAATTGAGGCCTTTTCAGCTATTCAATATCCACATGTTGATATGACCCATTTCTAACCAAAAGAAACATTCTTTTCAAAAGAATTAATTCAAAAGAAGTCAGACATTCACTGGCAAATACAATAAAAGATTTGGCAGACATAAAAGAACACAGGTAAAACAGGTGTATATGTATGGCTGGAAAGCATGTATAAGCAAAAAATCTTAATTGAGGAGAAGATATGAGGAGGTAAAAAGGAATAGGTAAAAGATCACAGGGATGTAAAAAGCTACTGCTTTCAGGTAATCTGTATGTTCATTCTATTATTCTCTGTGCAAGGCTGGATTTCCCTGGTGGTCACTGCATCTGTGCAGGACAGGACTGAATTCTAGCATACACTCATATAAATATATACAAGACACAGACTAATTCTATCACTTGCACATATGCACCCACAAGAGCATACATGTGTATTTTTTGTATATACAAAAGCTCCATGAACATGRAGCCCTGCTTTATGATCTTTATCCAGAGGGAAAAAATAAAACAAAATAAAAAAACAACTTCTCCTCCAGCTGCCCACAGTGATTCCTGTGACTTCTCTGAAGAGTATTATAATGGAGAAAATTTATACCATCACCTAGAAACACAACTGTGGCAACAACCCTTCTCCTACATGGGATTAGGAGTCACATGGGCATRAGCCAGGAACCAGTAAAAATCAGCATTTATCAGTCTTCAGACAGCACAGAGTTGCTCACTTCAACTACATCACATCTGTTCAGTAGTACAGGCTACCAAGAAAATAAATAATAATGCTCAAAGTCGCTATCTTGATCTTCCAGAGATCYGTTACTCATATGGATCATTACTCATATTACTCAAATATCAAACAACATCTAAATCTTTGGGATGCAGGTGAAGAAAGCTAAATTGTGCAAGAGACCAGGTTATTTTATATCCAATTCAAGACTGCAGAATAAACTCCTAAGTAAGAATACACTTTCATTGCTTAAGCCAAAACTCTGTTTATAATGATCAGATCTGGACAATATATTGGCAGTCAGATGATGCCATGAAAATATTTCTACCATACCCTTCCTCCTGACAGACTGAAGCTATCATAGCTCCTGAAGCTATGTAATTCATTTTCATTTTGAAGGTTAGACAAAATTGACTGCCTACAGCTGAGCTTTCCCTGCTCACACCTAACTGCAAGCAGGTTTTCGACTGAACGTTAGTAATATGCCATGCTGTATTGATYTTCATGTCGCTTTGGGCCACCACTAGAACCAGTGCTTAGAGCAAATTGTACCCTCTGTATGTAGAGGAAAAATGACYACCAGGTAGAAAGTATGTCAGGCCATGCTGGGTCAGACAACCATCTGCCTCGCCTCATAGCCTGCCTCCAACACTATCCGAAAGCAGATGTTTAGCAAAGAATAAGAACAGGTAAGTGTGTAAGTCACTTATCCCAGTACTCACCCAACCTCAACTATTCCCAGTTATGGAGACATCCTAACCCAGATGCGATTTCCACAAACCATGTATAGAGCATGTGTATACCACTGAGAAGGTTATTTGAGGGAAAAAAAAGACCAGAACTCAAGGACCTCCCTCTCTGGTCTAGCTTAATACACTGTATTAAGTATTTTCAGTAAATACACTCTTGAAAAAATCACATAAAGCAAAAACCTGTGGCAATAGAGAAATACAAAGGATAAATAAAACAAGGGTCTTCTGTTCTCAGCCCTACTTCTTAGAACAAAATAGCACTATCTATCATCAAATTTATCCTTAACCACATTCTTTATGTTTTAATACATCTTTAAACCTTTTTTTTGTTTGTTTGTTTGTTTGTTTTAGAAATTAGTACATTCTGTTTCCTTTTAAATTTCAGGTAGCCCTCATCCAGCTGATGGACTTCTCCCCATTAAAATATGGGTAGGGAAAAAAAGGGAAAAAACTTTTATTACAAGTCATCAAAAAAAAAAAGTCAACAGGAACATATTGACAAATTTTATAGGGACAGGCAGATAGATCTTAATCTATGCGACTGTGCACTCCCTAAGCAGTAGGAAGCAGTCACTTCAATGAAGCGATGAATGCTTGTTTAACGTGGAAGCCAAGAATATTCCTTGCATCTTCTGTCTTAAGCAGGCATCGCGTACTGGAAAAAAGAAAATCTTGTTCTTGATTTGAACTCTTGTCTGAAATAAAGATGAACTGAAGAAAAAAAAAGTGTGTTAAGCTTATAATAAATAGTTGTAACCTACTAGTAAGTTAATTCACACTACATGAGCAGAACAGCTGCTTTGTTCCAGTTCGTTACACAGCTCTGTCCCAGCAGCAAAGCAATTAGGTTGTCAAGTGATAAACTGATCCAGTGTGGCACAGTTCAGGTARATTTACTCCATCAGCAACACCTGTGACACACTTGTCTTTATACAACAGAGGTGGTTACAAAACAAGAGATAAAACAAAAACAGAGAGGCTGAGGTAGGTCCTTAAAAGTCCWGACTCACCTCTGCTTGAGTGCTGACATGGCAAGGTGGGCCTGGTGATCCCTGGCCGCAAGCTCCTCCTGCAGCAGCAGCCTCTGCCTGCCTCTGGGGGGACCAGCAGCAGCAGAAGTGGCAACAGTGGCACATCTCCTACCTCTCCAGAGCTCTGGCACCAGCACAATGAGCAGTGCCATCTACTCTTGCCAACGCAGGTCTGCACTGAAATCTAATGGCTAAATTATATCTAAGAAGTAGGAAAGACCTGAAAGTTAAATCACAGTAAAAGCGAGAAAAAAGGAGAAAGGGAAACTGTTAAGGGTGTCCTAACTGTGAAAGTAGTGAAACTAAGAAGTGTGACCTCCCTGGCTGAAGTTCGGTGCAGAATCCAAGGGACTGGGGTAACTGGGACATACATGCAGACCTCCTGCCTTATTTTACACAAACTGTTACCCTACAGATAGCAAGCTGCCAAACTTTATGATCAAACTTGGTGAGCTGTCAAACTTGTTACATAAAGAATTCAGAAATTCTGTATTTGAAATCTTAATTAGTATAGCTGTAATGGGCTCTTTCTCTAATACTCTGATAGTTTATACACCACGTGGGCCAAAGAGCTAAATCAAAGGCAAGCTGAATGCAGCTCAGCAAGCAGGGGTGCTTGTGCTCCCTTTCCCTTCAAGTATATTTCTTACCTCAGACTGCTACTTCAAACAAAGTCCTCATTCTTCATGTTCCCAATCTTTTTTTTTCGCAAAAATCTTTCAGTCCACATGATTGCCAAATGTAAATATTAAGTTATGATCTAGTTTGGTTTGGATTTTTTTTT
>NW_028186396.1:93253-187380 GCF_003343005.1 Rhea americana | reverse complement strand
GAAAAAAGAGGAAAATGATGTAATCACTTTTGTTTGTGGGGGGGGGGACTATTAAAAAGCCATCACACTGTGTAGCAAGCACAAGTGCCTTCTTCATGCCCCCTCCCTTGCTGGATACCAAGGGAGGTATGTCCCTTGGTATCCAGCAAGGTATACCTCATGTCCCTCCTCCCGCCTGTTCCCCTTCCCAGTCCTCACGCCTCAAGCCCGTTCACCATCCCCAACCTCCTGGGGCCCCTTGTTGGCCCTGGTCTTGTTACTTCACTGCCTGGGCTTCAGGGAGCTGCTTGCAAAGGCCTCGGGGTAAATCCACTCCCAACATGTTGTCTGCATATATAGATCTTTTTTTCCCCCAAGAAAAAGAATCAGGGGCAGGGAGAGAGGGAGGGAGGGAGAAGAATAGTCTGGTATTCAAGACAATGAAGAAAAGAGATAGATGCCAGTTATGGCCATGCAGACTGACAAACAGATAGACTGATGGGTCTGATGGTTGCTGAACCATATAGGCAATTTTGATTAACACCACAGAGAAGAGGGAATTTCAAGGCAGGCTCCAAAGCCTCCAAAAAGCACTCCAAAGAGTAATTTTCTGGATTTCATTGGGAACAAGGAATTCCTCCTGTGTGAGAGGGACTCCCCAAGTGGGAGAAGAAAACAAAACATCATCTGGCCTGAAAATCTAATTATTAAGTGGTACAGTCTAGTGTCAAGCCTCACTAAAATTAGAGATTAAGGTTCAAAGTTAAACTGCACAAACCAACACTGACACCGCTGACACCGAGGCCAGAGCAACATGAAGGATGAGAGTTTTGTCCACAGTGATTAAAAAAGGAAATAAGGGAATGTGGAGAAGGAAGAGGAAAAAGAAGAAGAAAAGAAGACAGAAAGAGTTCTGTTTTAGCTCTATTTACTTCAAGCTGATAGTCAAACACCTATGACAAATGTTTCAAGATTGGATTAAACTAAAAGGAGAAAAAGCTAACACAGAAAAAATCCTCCCCTTCCTTCCACTTTTACCAGGAGTACTAGAATATAAGGAGGAAAGAATTAATTGCCTGGAGGACAAAGTGCAGAACAGCTTAAAAAAAAAAAAAAAAAAAAGAGAGAGAGAGAGAAGAAGAAGAAGGAGAAGAAAAAAATAGAACTGAAGACTTCAGAAGAAAACCTGTGGTTTGCTACCAGAATTAAGGACATNAGAGAGAGAGAAGAAGAAGAAGGAGAAGAAAAAAATAGAACTGAAGACTTCAGAAGAAAACCTGTGGTTTGCTACCAGAATTAAGGACATTTTTTTTTTGTTTACATAAATGTGGAATAAAACAGATTTGAGATTTTTTATTAATTGGAGATGACAAAATTGTTAGTTGGGAAGAAAGGAACGGTTAAAAAAAAAAAAAAAAAAGCAGATTGATGTGTCCACATTACTGGGGACAACAAAGAATTTTCAGATCCACTAATATCTGAAGAAAACATTAAATGACAATTATTAGAGATAAATATTTGATAGGTTGTACCCCAYGTCACTGTTTGAGCTAGCAAAAGAAATCTTTGGCTTTCTAATGTAGCTTCAGAATAATTCCAAAAGACATTCTTGGCACTATCCAGAAAATTTCCGGAGACATGTGTGGTAGTTCACACCTATTCATCAGTGATTTGGAAGTAATTACGAAATCTGCAAGGATAAAATTTTTGCAGGATTTGAGGATTGGTCATCATACACAGATTTTAATCACTTTATAGATTTTCATCACTTAGTACTTCAGGCTCATTCAAATCAAACCCAAAGCATAAAGGAGTGAATGCAGGTTGCTATAATTGAGCAGACTTTATCCTGTACAGTAATGACTCTGAAAAGATTTGGGCTGCTCAGTGTGACTTCKGTCATAGTCATGTTTAAACACCTGGTATTAAATGGTCTGCTAGCCTAGCCAAGCATCCTCTTCAACTCCCCCAGTCTGCACAGCATTAGGACAATACATACGCCTTCTGGCCTGTTAACTACAATCTTAGGAAAAATGATTCTCCATCCAGCACCTTACCTAAGAGCTGAGACTGCAGTTATCAGCTGCATTGATCTAGCACTGGATCTTAGTATCCCCAAGAGTTTTAAAACTCTTTTCCAAGCCTACAAACTCTCTGGTTCTCTGGTTGGACAAYCAGAAAGAAAGATCTAAAGAAAAGTAGAAGGTGGGTGGAAATTTAATAACAGCTATACATCGGTACAGACAATGTACCCCTTAGCAAATTATGAGAATTTTCTTGTTGAGAACATCTGCCAGTCTTCTTTTTAAAAAGTTATTAATATCTAGGGAGAAATTATAAGAAAGGAGAAAAACAAGTAAAGTACTTTCCAAAAAAGAAGAAAGAAAAGAGAGTGGTTCTGGTAATCTTCCTSTAAACATATCTTTATTGTTAAACAAGTAATGGAACAAATATTAAGAAAAATATTTACTGGCTAGCAATAGGTTTGTGTGAACCAAACAGTATTAAATTATGAAGGGAAAAGCTTGTCAGAAATCCATGATTCTTTCCAAAAAAGCAATCATAAAATGAAAGGAGAGAATACATTAACAAGTAGTGAGTGTGACAGTAACAAAGACATTTGATATACGATAAAAAGCATAACATAAAAATTAATTCCAACTGACCTGGATAGCAGAATTGTCAAGTTCAGTAAAGTTATCTATAGTTACTTTGTTATGATCATGTAAAATTTGTAAAGGGTGTAGAACACAATCAGTTTTAAGACTTGTCTTCCATGAGATAGTGAAAACAGTGTACTTGTTACATTATTACATTAATGCCTTTCCAACATAAAGGATGTATTTTTCTTTAAACTCCATATAAATAGACATAATTTAGTTTCATGCTGCAGTTCTCCCGCTGCCTAGTGATGTTCCTCCTTTGACCCACAAACAAGGCGCTAACCTCTTGACATACTAACCTCTTGCTGGCAAAAAATATCGTGAATCCTCCAGCCACCAGCAGCTTTTGGTTTAGAGCTGATTCAACCCTGCATGTCCATGGTTTCCGCCTGCTCACCACATAATCCGAGAACGTTTCCAGCAGAAAACAATGGGAGAGAAAAAGAAACAAATGCAAACAGGCAGCATCCTGTGCTGCCTCCAGAGGGGACAGCATGTGCCCAGCCGCGCTGGCAGCTGCCTGCGTGGGATGCCTGGCGCGCGCAAAGAGGGAAGGAGAGAGGGACTGGCCTCCAAGGCGCAATGGGGACACCTTGGTGAGAGTACATCTTTTGGATCAGCTGAATAACATCCACTGAAATYCCATGCTACTGCAACACCTGCAAGAAAGTAGCTAACCTAAAAAYTGCTGAATTGAGAGTAAGTGGTAAAARATGCTTTCACTGCATACCTTAGCTCTCTTCCATTCAGCTCAGGYATCTTCTGAACTCTGAGGCTGAAGGGGGAAGGATGGCATCTTTCAAAACATTTGTAGCAAGAAATAGGGTTATATTACACACATTTGCAATATGACAGGATTCTCTTAATGGCATGGAGACATTAAGATATTACATGAATTTTAGGGGACCTTTTTAGCCGCAGAAGTCTTGACAAGGAGAAAAGCTAGGTAGAAGAAACAAAAACAAATAGGAGCTGGCATGGATGATCTACAAGGAAAGATATTAAAAGTCAGATAACATACTTTGGCTAAGCAATGATTAAGAGTTCAGTGGACTGCAGAATCTGAAAGGTGCCAAGAAAAAATATTTAACAAGGTGTAACAAAACAAATGTGCAACATAGGGAAGGTGGGATGAAATTAAAAGGAAAAGGTCAGAATAATGAAATCTTCCTTACTGTGAAATAGGCTTTCAAAGTGGACAATAGCTAATGTCCTGGGATTTCCAAATCTTGAGCAGGCCAGATGCTTAAAAACAATCAAAGCTGTSTATATTTTACAGATACACTTACAAAGATACACAAAAGGATCTGACACGGCTTTTCATCTCCTAACTTTTTGTTCTGTTCACAAGAGTACTACTTTAGTCCTTAACCAAACACTAGTCTGGATTTAAATCATTTGAATTCTGTTATAGGAAGGATTAAAACAACTTGCACTGAAACTCTGCAGAGCAGACTTACTATTTCTAGGACTCCGACTGCTAAGYTTGAAAGCTTCCACAACCTCCATGTAACAAAGAATGACTTTTCTCTTATCTGATTGCTTAGGAATGGTGATGTTGTGTTCTGTCTTCTGTCCTGAATTTAAAAATTTATTCTCTTCCACAAATTCTGTCTGAATAGTCTACCTTGTGCTGTATGACAGGCCCAATTTGTTAGCCCTTTATGTCTCACAGAAGAAAGTAAGTTGCTCCTTTGAATGATTTACTGCCCTCTCTATTTTCACTGATTGATAGAAAAAATACTTTCTCTGCATTTCTTTAAAGAGTCTTTGTATGTAACTCCTCCAGACCTGTGAACAAGCTTAACGAGTGCAGACAAATGCTTTAAAGTGCTATCTGTTTTCCAAGGTCCAAGACACAAATGTCTCTTTTTGGTAATGCTGCCTGCCATTGACCTCACTGCAAATCTGTTGTCTTCTGTTAGAACACCACCTAGACATGATTTGCAGGAGAACTTTTGGGGGTTTGGAAGGGCTTTTTTAGAAGCTAATTTGAGTTCCCAGGCTGCTTTTGAATAGTTTATCTCAATATTGCTGCACTTTTTCAGCAGGTGATTTATACACAGATATACTGCCACTTGTCAAATTGTGAAGGTATTAACTAGTAAAGAGGGAAACATTCATTTAAAACTCTTTTCAGTTTTGGATCTCCCCCCCCCCCTTTTTTTTTTAAAAAAAAAAGTTTTCTGATTCTTTTCTGATTCTTTTCCTTTCCAGCTGTTCCTTTTCATTGTTATCTGTATTTTGTTATTTGGGAGAACAGCTTATGACTTACATGTATGTATTTTACAGTTACACCTAATTCTGAAAAGTTACTCATTCTTTGAATAAAGCTTGCACAGAGTAAACTGGTAGGTTTGTGGGGTTATACTCTGTAGTTTCTTTTGATAATCTGTATATTTTGCAGTTACTTCTTGAAATGCAAAATTAATTCTATTTCTGAAGGAGACATTTTCTTTCCTCTTCCACTAAATCACAATGGTATTTATTATATTAGATTGCATTTTATGCCCCTCACTGATTAGCCAAAAAATGCACCATGGAATACCTCCTAAAAGAGAGTTGAAATAAAGCCTGATGAAATAATTTGTAGAGGTACCACTGAAGGAGTGAAACTGGTGATTCTGTGATGCTGTTAGGAAACTGCCTTGGTTTCCAGTAGCATGACAGCATTACAATTGATCTGTTGGTTCACACCAAGGGTCCACTTCTCCTAGTTTTTTGTCTCCAGCGCTGGTCAGAAGCAGATACTCAGGGAAGAGTCTGAACAAAACAAGTACATGCACTACTTCTGAGTACATTGCTACCCTCCGGCTATTCTCAGCTCTTGGAATTTTCTGAAATGGATCTGGTTTATCCATTTACTAACCCTGAGCAGCTCTCTCTTCCATGCACCTATCCACTTTCCCTTGAATATATGCAAACTATCACATGTTATATGTGCATATACATAAATTATCTGTAACATCCTTTGGCATGAATTTCTAAGGTTTATCAACTGCTGCATGAAAGAAACATCTCCTTCTGTTTGTTTTGAACCTGGCTTCTATTAGCTTCACTGTACTGAAAGAAATGATGAACAGCAAATGCCACTCATAACTTTGCAAATTTCTGTCAAATACCCCCTAATTCATYTCTTTTCATGGTTAAGAGTCCTAACTTATTTAATTGTTCCCCATTCAATCTCACAACATGAATAAAACTGACAAGTTTGTGAAACTCAAGAGATATTGTTAACAAAGTTGCATAATTCTGTATTTATCAAATATAATGAAAATACTGTTAAGAAAACACAATTTTTTAATAGTCATACCCGTTTGTTCCACAGCACCTTTTAATTAGGATGTACCTGAGAGGTGGYTTTTCTTTTCTATATTCTATGTTTATTTTATATTAGAGAAACCAAACTATGGTTTCTTACCATCTAGAAAATCTTACCAAACTAGAAAATAATCAAATCAAATGCACAAACACAAGATAGGTAATATTTGGCTAGGTAGTCAAAGTGTCCCTTATATTCATAGGAAGCTGTTACTTYGCTGTATTTGTCACTGATGAATTCTCAGAAGGAGAATTAATTTCACCAAATTTCAATAATAATGCAAACAAATCAGATCCCAGAAGAACATAACAGTGTTAAAGGTTCTAAACAGAGGAGCAAACTAAAAGATAAGAAAGACTGTACTGATTGGGTTTCTTTTCTATGAAGACGTGGAGTCTGAGGAAAGATACAATAATGATCTTCCAATATGTAAGAGAGTTGAGTGATCAATAGCTTAAAAAGGCGAGCATGAAAAAGAATTTGTAAGATGACTGAAGACTTAAATTAAGACGACCCTTCTAACTGTCAGAGGAAAGAAATACCAAATTAGTTTATTATTATTTAGAGATCTGGAATCCCTTCTCCTGAAAGCTTTTAACTTCTTCAGGGATGACAGGCTTGATCCTTTCCTAGTTTATGGAGATATGTAAGTGATCTAAAATTCCTGTTAGATTTGCATTTCTGTGGTTCCTTATTGATGTAACATGTGGCTTTAATGGGAGACAGCTGCCTAAAAGCATTTTACAAGTTCTGGTAACTAGCCAAAGGACCAATCTATGGACCTGCAAATGGCAGGAACAGGACAYAGAAGCTATTGTTCCTAGTCATATGGTTTTACTTGTATGTTACTTTGTTTGAAAAGATTAAATCATGCCTATTTGTTTTTTGTTGATGCAGTCTGTTTAAGGCATACAAAGTGGGAAAATAACAAAATTGAAGGAATAAACATAATTACAATTTTGCTTGAATTAAAACATTTTTGGCTGTTTTTGTTTCTCTCTGCTTACCATTATAATTGCCCAAGACCTTAGGGACCTAGGTCAGTTAGGTTCAATTGACCTAACAGGAACTCACACTTCAGCGCATTCTCCAAAACTATGTCTATCACACTTCTTTATATTCATAAAATATAAAATCACAAATCTTCCATTTTCTTGTGGCAGAATTGTCTTTGATTTTGCAGACAGAAATATATGAGCAACGACTGCTGCATCTACTGGAAAATGAGCTCATCATTAAGGCCTTCTCATGACAGTTCTGTACTGGAAAGTACAAACAAGAATTTGTCTCACTAGACACTAACAGATAAAGTTCCAAAGATACCACACTGGTGAACTTTAATTTGATAATGCTACCTTATTCTTGATATGCACATCTCATTTGAGTTTCCTGTATAATAGGAAAAGTGAAAAGAAGTGTGYGCTAATCTACAAACCAACCAGTTGACAACCAGATGCAGTTCCTAACAGGTACCCAAGATAGATGCTTTAATTTAAATGCATAAATCTTCTCCTTTGGGTGCAAGATATCATGAYGAGGTAAAGAATATTATAATGTGTGAGAGCTTTCTTCTGCTGAGGAGCTCGCTGTCTGCTGACTAAGCAGTGGCAAAATTTTCTGACAGCAACAGCTGCAAACCACCCAGTAAGATATAATAAGAACAGAGATCTAGATAAACACTTGCAGAAAAATATGCACAAAATGTTTCATTCTTCCAAACAGATCTCCAGAAATAAAGTGAAGCTTTATATACACCTTCCAATTTTGTAATGAAAAGAGCATTGTTGTTTAATGTGTTTTAATTAAATGCTGATCCTGTGTTTAAAAAGCAGTTCAATTCTGCTTTATTCATCAGAGACTATAATAATAATTCAGATATGACATTTTCTGAGTTCATCCTCATGTATTTCACCTGACAACTGTACAAAGTTCTTGCCTACCTTTAGGTAGAGTCTAGAGTGACAGGTTAGTCACTGTTAGTTTTACTCTTAGATGCTGATCCACTGTCGTCCGCTCTGTGTGTACTATTTCATTGCTGGGCTCTCTTATGGAGAAAAGCCACTAGTTTTCTCCAAGACARCTATTAAAAGAACACTATTAGGTGACAAAGCCAGACACTCAACGGTTAAGTAGTGCTAAAACAAAAACCAGTTGCCTTTATTATTTCCTTTTGTACATCTTCATTGCCACTTAGCTGCATACGAGTGCTCCCTGGATGACTTGCGATTCGCACAGCTAAACCGTTTCATATAAGGAAGGAGCACAGCCTGGAGATGTCTCACATAGCAAAGACTACTCTGAGCTTTATCCTGATCTCAGTGTTCGCGTTCCGGCTCCTCACCACCCTTCCTTACTGCACCCATTCAGTTCCTCCTTTGAACACTTGATGTCTTCACAGGCTTTCTCTACACACATACCATTGCAGTGTGGTGAACATAGCCCTTTGTTATCACAAACAACCATAGCACATAATATCTTTCATAACATGGCCAAACTCCTTATTTGAAACTCAGCAATGTTTTTGCTCCTACAACTCCAACAATTCCTACCATTCAAGAAACTTACTATTGTCACGATTTAAACCTTATTCTCATTTGCAGCCTCTATTTATTTGTAGCCATCTAATAACTACTTTTCCTGGTATCAGTGTAATCCCTTGGTATAAATAATTCCTTTACCTCTTGAGGTACTACAGATGACAAACAGATTCTTTCACAATCTGTGTTTTAGAAAGCAAAAAGGCTAAGCTTGAACTAGTTAAACTTGAAGAATTTGGTCTTTTTAGCCTTATATGATGTGTTTCATGCCCTATCTGATCAATCTTGTAGTTGCACCTATTGCAGCAATCTCAATGCATCTAATTCAGTCCGAGTTTGTCTTCCCTGAAGATAGACCATGAGTATTACTGCAGATGAGGGTTGGCCCATGRTTTATAGAGGAGTATCAGTATTTCCCTACTAGAACTGAAATCTTATCAAATTTTTTTCCTCTTGGTTTCAGCTTACTAGCTGAATCTTTCAAATTATTTCATAATTTGTTCTGAAAAGCTGACATATTATTCAGGTCAGAACAAAAGCTTCCTTGTCACCTTCTCCTCTCCACCTATTTAAAATATATATGTTATAAATGGTAATTCTCTAATGAAATTACCACTTAGTGTGATACATGTGTAAAAATTCTTTGCTACTGGCCTTACAATAACATTAAAAAAAACAGGAAATGATCTTTCATAGACTATTCAGTGCCTACATTCTGTCCATTTGCTATGGAATGAAAATTTTTTTTTCAGGATGTGTATGAACAAAAAGCCCAAAATGAAGACTGCACAGGCTATTTTAACTCTGGAGTATATTCATTCTATGTTACTTTCATGGCAGCTTTGGTAATATATTTAAAATAGATTTYGTGTACAACTTTCTACGTTTGAAAAATAAACTAATGAATCATATTCCTCTCTCAAAAATTCAATTACATGCCTTCTGACACCCTCAGTTCCTGTGAAGAACTAAGAATTATAGACCAATCGCAAAAATCTCTTCTGTCCCTTCTCTTGCAGCCTTTCTTAGGCTGTCTCTTCCTCACATACAACTCTTTCCATTTTTGCCTTTCTTAGCTAGTCTTGATCTTTACTACTTAGGTTTAGGATCACAATTCATCTCCTCTGGGAGGCCGGGATGGGACACCCTTTTTCCCTTTCCCGTTGCTCCCACAGGAAACACCYACTTAGGCTGCACGTGTCCTGCCAGTCCCATTTCTTCTGTTCGAGTCTTATAAGAGCAATCTCCCCACATTTCCTCCAGCTATCCCCCTTTAACTCCTTTCCCCATTCCTAGTCCTAATCTCTTTATCCAGCCTATGCTGACCACTAAATCCTGTCCTTTTTGCTCATCAAATTAACCCCAATGCCCAGGTTCTTCTCCCCATAAAACCTCCAGTCCCARTACCTCATGGTATTCTACACCCAGACCCCTTGTCCCAGGCTTTTGGCTTGATACCTCAACCAAGGTCAGGCTGCCTGCTGTCATTGTTTTCAATTTTAGGTGGCTTCCTCTTATACGGTGCATAGGCAATGAAGAGAAAGAGCTCCTGGGCTTCATACAGATGTCCATAGCCAGCACAGCAGGAACACCCAGGAACTCCCTACACAGTTCCAGCCTGGGCACACAGAGATAAACTTCAGGGAATTCAGTGGAGAGCACCTAGCAAATGTGAGCATTTTTGAATTACGTGTTCTTTAAAAAACTTAAAGCTTAGTCAGACCTGGGCTGATTTCAGAGAAAAAGGCTACCCTTGAGCAAAYGGCCGCTTCTCTTCCAAGTGTTAAGACTCTACTCAGAAAGCACAGGGGTACTCATACAGGGAAGCTTTCGTTTAAAGAGGGCCAAGCAGGAGTTGAAAATACCTTTAGCAGGCCACACAGAATATGTGCAAAAGTTCTTAAGGGTCCACATTTTCTGCACTAATACAAAGCCTACACTGAGTGTCATCCCACTGAGGTCATGAAACTGTGACCTGCAGATCAAAGGTTCCACAGTTACGTTAAAGTTCCACAAAGAAAGCATTATCTTCACTGAGCAAAATCATACCATTTTCTCTAGTGACATTTTCAAAAAAATATTTATTGGCTAATTATGATTAATTTTTTAATAATTAATATTTTGCCTAGAATTTTCCCAAAAGGCTTGCTTCAGTCAAGCACTCCAACATAAGAACAGATCAGATTTCAACTCAAACAGTTAAAATTTGACTGTATTGTAAGCATCTGAAAACAAACTCCTTAATGGGAAGTGTCAGGCAACTTTAATAATAGGTGGGGCTGATACAACCTCTTTATCATAGGGAAACACACTACTTATGCAGGGAGATCAGCCATAAAATAACCTCCTTCCCGTTATTACCCTCAGATCCAGTAGCTCCCACACTTGAAGCCACTTGAGTTTTGGCAGCCCAGTGACTAACAGCCAGAAGCACAATTTCAAGCTGATGATAAAACGTGAACCTCACAAAACAACTAGTAACGGCTTTTCCAGCTTGTGATTTTAAATGGGCAAAATTACAGTAGCCGTACACTTGCTGCTACATTAAGTGCACTAAGTCATCGGTAATTCTGGAAATTTCTCCAAACCAAAACCTGTAGCTAATAGATATTTTCTAGAACTGGCACTGACATACTCAATAAGCACACTTTGAATCTTTATAAAATATTATTATGTCTTTCTAAAAGTAAGGTTATCTCACATATACTTCCACAAGCCAGTGCACACACTAAAAAACTGTTATGATGCCAATGGGTATTTCTGCAGTATGGAACTTCACAGGAAGCTGCATACATCATATTTTGTTTGGGGAATGGTAGATAAGCTGCTGGTGCTGCTTGGGGAAARGGGAAACCTACATCTTAGTTGGTTATTGCTCCAGAAGCCAGTTTTCATGGAAGGAGGTTCAGAGTCCACTCTCATAAACTGTAACACAGATACTCAATAGGTACAGCACAAAAAAAAATGCATACCAACCTACTGTACATATAAATATACACATGCACTTAAGTTASAACAGATATGAATCAAAACATAAATGACAACAAAAAAATAGATTACCTACTTTGACAGATTCATACCTGCAGTCTTCTCATTTTAAAGCACGAAGCCAGGAGGGAGAATATTCAAATTTCTTGCCCATTTGGGTGGCTTCTTTGCACATGTTCCTGAATTTTCAGCTATGATGAGATCTGCTCATTGGCAGTCACCAAGAGGCTGATATGACCATGAAGTAAGGAAACACAGTGAATGAAAAATAAGGTACTAGCACCACCATTTGCTGAGGGCTGGAAAAACTAGCAGAAACTTTAAGAGACTATGTAGACCCGTTTCTGTAATGTAAGTTGCTTTTAACTTGCTTAGCACTGCTGTTATTGGAGTTGCTTGATCAAAATATGTTGTCAGCATTAATAATTTGCCAGGAAAATTCTAATGAAGTCCAGATGATGATTCTTATTCACAGCACTATAAATCTGAAAGTTTAAAAACTGTTTTGTAGAAGGGCTTTTTTAAATTATTAGAGTTAAACAAAAATATTACTGCGAGCTAACTGTATTTTGGAAATGAACACATAGTGGCTGGCAGAGGTGGACTGAACCAGTTTCAGAGACTYATTATGCCCCTGGGAAACATAGGTGTTTTATCGAGAGTCCTTGTCACCCCAGTGAAGAAGCTGGGGGTTTCTAAGGAAGTGACCCCTGAAGGGATTAGTTCTCCCCTGCCGGGGCAGCCCTTCCCCTCTGTCACACACGGTTTCCATTTCTGCCTCCTGTTTCCTGAAGCAATTTGCTTCTGAGAGGAGCKCTGTGAAGCAGAAAAGTACCCCAAACCATATCTAAGCAATTGAGAGGAGCACAGTCTGGTTTTAAAATATTTATTAAGAAACAGATTTTGACACCTGTATTGCAATCTATRAATGAGATTATCAGCATTGATGTAGAGTTTTCAAACTGATTGCGCTTTGGGTGGTATGCTAGTTTGTTTCATTTGCTCTTCTCGGCAACAGATGCAGCATTTACTTGTGACCATCTTCAAATCAATTCATGAAAACAGATATGTTAAATTTTCCATTGTTTCAGGAGACTACATTGTGGAGGGTAAATAGTTTAATCTAGGACAAAAATATCTCTACAATTACTATTTTTTGGAAAATTAATGTAAACATTTCTATTGCACTAATCACCTAAATGACCTAGTAATGTCCTTTTTCCAAAGCTTTTTAAAAGATCACATTTTTAATTCCTTACTCTAGCTTCCACTTTCCTATGACCAATAAAAATTAAATAAAATAAAAAATAAAAGCTTTTTGCTAGATTTCAATGTAAGGATAAAGAGCAAAAAAACATGTTCCTAGTAATATTACCTGATGTCTACTCAATGCAAAGTAAATTCAGAGGATGAAGAGGAAAAACTAAAAAATATCTTCATTTACTTTTCAATTATTTCCTGAAAGCTATTTAGACTAGCACATCCTCCCCAGATTGCTGTTGCAAATCTGTATCTTATTTCCTTCTTCTGCTATAATATGASAAATCTTTCCACAAACAGCAAACTTCTATCATCCAAAAGCATCACAAAAGCAGATACCTAAAGCTACCRGGTGGCCTACAGTTCAGGTAACAGTTTGTATTCTAATTCTTCAGAAGTTGAAGATCCATAAGTAATTTCTCACAGTCACAGCCTGTTGGTGTAAAACCTCAGCTTACTTGGTTTAACAAAGCATCACCTRGATTTGAAGGCAGGAYTGAGTAACAAAATAAATATATTAGYTATTGAGAACAAAGAAAGATGAGAAAAGAGTTCTTTCTTTAAAGAGAACTCMTTTCTAGGGCCTCATCTTTGGCTGACACTAGGCAGCATAACCTGAAGGAAATCAGCAGAAACCTCCTTGATATACAAAAGCTGGAGMCCTTGCATTAGATACACAAGAGGACACACATAAACAATTATACTGATCAAATAGTAGCTATAGACACAATGAAAAAGTAAGAAAATACAAGCCATTTTTTTAAAAAAATAGATTTTTGCGGGCAGGAGGGGATCAGAATTTCAATTATTTCTTATCTTCTGCCCAACCTGTGCAATTTCATAGAATCAAAATGGATTTAAAGCTATTGCCTTTTATTCCTCAAATATTTTCCCCCCTCAAATTTCCCTCTACTATGGAATCASTTCTAGAGCCATTTTAGAAAGCTAATGCAAAAGCTATCCATTTCTTGGAGAAGCATCCTCAGGACTTGCTAGACTCCTTATTGCCATGAACTTTGTTTCAATATACAATATATATTTTCCAATTTTWGTATCATCCCCTTTCTTCTGGTTCTATTGACTGAACAGTTATTTTTATCATCCTTGATATTTCTGACTTAGCAATTGCATTCACACAATTCAAACCAACTAAAATCATAATGAATTGCCAAATACTTTAGGTTGTGTGTTGATTTCACATCCTCATTCATTGGTGTTAATTTTTTCAAAGCCTAGGAAAATCCTAAAACCACATTTCTCAAACATTTTCAAAAATTTTCATCACTTGCCCCAAATCACAGCTGACTCAGCTGAATTTATCAAACTCTTCAATCAAAAAAAAAAAACTCAAAAACCTATCAGACAGTGAAAAAATAGATTGGAGAAAGCTGCTGAACAAATGTCCTGTTTGTCCTGCAGGAAGGCAGAAAGATGAGATTAATGTGACRTGCTAAAACGGAAGGCTTCAGGCCCCCAAAACACAGCCAGCTTGACTCATGTCAAACTACATCAGAAGAAGGGAACATCTTCATAGATAAAATTGTAGTTTCACGTACACTATTCTGTCAGGGCCACACATGCTTGTAGAAGATACTGTTAATATACGTACTTACATAAGCAGTCATAGTACAGTGTCACTACACATACTGGGGAAAACATACAACCTTACCTGAGTGGCTTACAATCTGCATGTAGTAACACCTTTTCCACAGTAATGCTGAAACTACTAAAAATATTGCTCACAAACAAGCACACAAACCAAAAATATTTGTTACTCTCCAGCTCCACAAGACAGCAGAAGCAGATGATAAAACAAGCATAAAATCAGGATTTAACAAGTAAAAGTAAATTAGCATTTTCAGCATGCTRCAAATGGCATCAAATGGGCAAYTGCAGAATTAGCAGATGTGTACAGTAATCATATTTATTTGCAGCAATCATTTAAATAGACATATACAGCATAATTACTGAGGGTTTTTTTGAGAGGTGCTTTTGTCTAATAGTATCACGCTGCATTTACTTAATATATTCTGTGAATCTACACATGAAATTCCCATTCCTACTTAAGGACCAGTATAATCCTATGTTAAAGACAGAGTATATCTCTAATCCTTTAAGAATTTTTTTTTGAATCATAACAATTTTTTGCTTTTACTTGAAAGGGAGAACATGGATGTAATAGTCACGATCCTCATAAAAGAGGGCACAGCAGATAGTAGGTGCCAGAACAGTGGAATGTGAGAGGACAGAAGATACGACAAAAGAAGCTATCAGCTTAACAGAAAAAGCAGCTTCTCTGTTTTATACAAGAAGCATACATTTCTGGTATTTTATAAAACAAACATAAATATTAAAAGAAAARTTATAATCTACCCATTAAGACAGATTGTCTAATTTCCATTATGATTTTACTGTGAGCTGTGGGTTTCTAAAACTTTACAAAAACAAAAGCTATGTAAGTCTGGAAACAATATGTGTTCCCTAGTATGAGAAATGCTGCAACAGACACGCAGAAATCAAAAATACTCCCTCAGTGGAGGCATGACAGAGAGAGATTTAGAATATCATAGAGATGTAGACATTTAAGCTGGCTCATAGAGTTAAACAGGTAGAGCCAAAGGTMTCTCATGCCACTATATTCTTAATGTGTATTATTTCTATTATTTTTTCCTAAAAGAATGTATGCACGGTATTGAAAAATAAACCAGCTACTAACCAAGAATAGGAGGGAATTTCTTTGTCTGAAAGAACAAGCTTTTGTACAAACTTGTTCATGTTAGAAAGTTCCTTAACAACTGTCCTCCTTCAGTGGCATCTAATATTGGTTATTTCCTTACATAAGCATCAGACATTAGTGATCTACTTTGCTATGGCAGGTCACATAAATATTTTTTCTAGGCCATTAATTTTCTATAGAGAGTGAAATCGGTTTTAAATCATTTCAAACGTAGATAAAGAAAAAGCAGTCAAGGCTTTATTCTGCAATTTGAAAGGTAAATCTCTACATAGAATAGTCAGATAGTCGTCTTTTTCCCCCTGACAGTTCTACTCAGTCAGTTTTACTGTTGGGAAGAGTAGTTTGACTACACTAAAAGTAAATAACATTTTTAAAAGATTAAAACATAATGTTTTATTTAAACCTAGATTTTTGCTGTCAAGATTCACAGAGAACCTCTGATGAACAAGAAATATCACCAGGAAACTGGTGGAACTSATATTTCTGCCATAAAATTTCATTAAAGATTTTTTAATTGATACATATCCGATACTTCTATGAAAATAGCACATTTTCCTTTCAAAACACGAAATGAACTTATGACTGCCCAGGTCACTTAGTTTGTGTACTGACTCATTGGATTCTCAATAGTTGACCTTTATCAGATTGGCTGACTGACAGTCGTTTGGTCGGTCATTCTGTTAAAGGTAAATGAATATTTTGTGGCCCCAAAGAAAAATATTAATTAATTAACATCATATGGACCCTCATTTCATTTCAATATCTTTTTGTTTTTATCATTGCTAGTATTAAGGTTCTTGATGTTACAAGTTTAGCTAAATTATGAGAAATGAAATTAAAGTCTATTTAAATCAATAATTGCATTTAGAAAATTCCTATCAAAACTATAGATACCAGTGCTCTGGACCGTTTCTTGCAGGAATTAAAAATGTTGGCTACTCAAAGACAATATTCACTCCATGAGTGGCTGGACTAACTCTAATTAATCCAAGATATTGGATTAATATCCAATTAGGAACAAGACTCCACAACTGAACTCTTTTCAGTGTCTACATTGATACATAGTTTGATGTTTTCTCTAGTTTAAATTTACCAGGTCATCATAGGACCAACACAGGCACTCTGATACCCTTGATAGGAGAAATGTCTCCTGAGCATGTTCGGAAGTGACTTCCTTCAGCTCGTCAGGATTTTGCTCCTCCAAGAGGCATGCACACACATACGCACACACACACAAGCAGCTAATTGATATATATCCTATGCTAATCCTAAAATTGTATGATCCTAATGAACTGAATGTATTAGTTGAAAGCAATGAATGAAAGTCCTAGGAAGCCCCAGCACCACACGGTTACCTAACAGCCTCAGAGTCTCGCTGCCTGGTAGCAGGGACCCTTGTAGCACTTTGTCTCTCAGTTGCGTTGGATGTTCCTCACTAATATTGTCAATATTTTCCATTTTGTTGTTCTGAATTTCAGTTGCATCCACGACAACTATTGCCTGCTTCCTAAATGCGGCTGGTTTACTTGGGTTTCCAAAGGAACGTTTCCACAAATGCATTCAGCATCTCTGAAAATTCACTAGGCAAAAGGCTAATTCCTTCCTCCTACAGAGCCAGCTCCTAAATTGTATTATGCACTGGTATTCATCTTCCTACACTATTTCTTATGTAATTAGCATTGTAAGATAGCATTTCCCTGTTCACAATAGTACTTCATGCTAGACTAGACTGTAAAATATGACACCTGCAGTAAGTGCCCATTGTAGCATCCTGCCAGTATTTAATAATAGACTAAATAGACCAATAGTAGGCTAATGATAGACTAAAACACATAAGTATACATATAAAGTACACAGAACATTATAATGTAATGTTAAAGAAATTACATGTARGATTTTTAAAGAAATTAAAGATATTACAATTTGAAAATTTAAAGTAAAAAATAAACATTTTGTACTGCTTAGGTTTCTGAGCAGAATAACACTTAAATCAGTTTAAATAATAAATCCCACAATARCCAAATTATTTAACTTATTGCCAGAAAACAATTACCTTCATTTTCAATTTGACAGCTTATTTTTCCTACTGTACCTCTTTCAAACACAGAAGTGTTACTCTGCTGTGGGTAAGATTTTAAAAATAATTATAAATAAAATCCTGAGTTTACCTTCTAACTGCAAAAGCTGAGGATAAAAACAATATGACAAGATGTCACTATGGCTATTTATATTGATGCAAATATTACCAACCTTAGGAAGATCTCTAAAATATAACRAAACGTATTTCTGGACGAAAAGAATCTTACATCCATCTACTCCGGTCTCTCTTCTTGTGACAGGAATGATCAAGTTCTCCTCAGACACATCTGTCCCTCTGATAGTCCTGCCATATCTTAATCACAGCAACTACCACAAGTTGTTGTGACAGATTTTTCCAGACTAATGACCCTTTGGTAAATAAGCTCCTCCTTTGCTGCCTGTTTATTACTGGTCTACCAATATGCTCTTTACCAAAGTTTCTGCAAACTATTTCCATTTCACGACTACAAGTCTTTTGAGCAGAAATGAGAACTGATCGTTACTACACGAGTTGCCTTCAGTGTGAGTATGAAAACATTAAGAGGGCACTACAAACTGCTGAAAAAAATGTCATTTTTTTCAAGCATGCATTTTATCTGGATTACAAGAATAATAAAACAACATATAATTCATTTTACATATAATTGACTATAACTGAGTTAGATATGGCATAATAAGTAACAAACATCATCTTATCCTGTGCTGTGGATAAGCACACATCGAAGTCCCACAACCTGGAATCATTATATGCTAGAAAAACAAATAATGACAATAACACAGTTGGAGATATGTGAAGAAAATACATTAAATCCATGTGGAAGCTTAATTCAAATATTTCAGGTAGGTCTTCTACACTGGCATCAAGTTATCACTTTCTGATCTGGTCCTATTCCTCATTGCATTTCTTTTCATTCCAGGTCTCTGTGCCACAAACATCCTGATCCCCCAGGCCAGCCCTTCACAACTTCACAACTAACCTCCAGTGTTTGTCAGAGGAATGAGTCTTCATGTGCCACCTGATCACTTTTACTTCTGGGCTTTTTCAACTCTTTTTTTTCTTTTTTTTTTTGGGGGGGGGGAGGGGAAGGAAGACATATTTTGGGGTGAAAAATGTTACCCTTCATTTATATTAAACATATTGAGCCTTTCACATCTTTTTGAGACTCATATGTTAAAATTACAGTTGTTTTCCTTGTGGAATTGTGAAAAACAGCATGCCTAGCTGCAAAAGTAGTATGCACTTCCGGGAGAGACAAAACCAAACCCATCCTGAGGTAATCAGAAGACCTAGGATTTTAATATTTTGACTGCTCTTAATTATAAATTTAAAGTCTCCTAATGCAGATTAGAACCAGGTTGTTCTTGTTAAGACCATTCTCTTTTCTGCCGGCTGATCATATAGCAGCATTCGCTGCCTGAGTAGCAGACTGCCATGTCCTCACTTGCAAGGCTTTCCTACCTGCTCTACCCTAGGCTGCTGGGCTCTTTAAATCCCAGAATTTCTTTCCATTCGCTCTGAAGATCAGGTCCCATTGCCTTTACTTTTTTCAAATGAATTTATCTTTTATGTCTTTACTCTTTCYGAATGAATTTATCTTTTAGTCCATAATGCTCCTTTTTTGGTTCTTCTATAGGTGRCTGCTTGACCCATGATCATCTGTTCATTAATTGCTTGCTGAATTAACMCCTTCTTTGCTCTATATAGACTGTAAATTCTACTGTGAAATATAAACCTGCTTCATAAAATATCCTGGGGCATCTCTGGATCCAAATATGAAGATTTTCTGTATTTTCTGGAGACTATTTTGTGATTTAAGACTTACCTGTAATTTTTTCCTGGATGTTCCTCTTAGTTTCATTACCTGTATTAGAAGTCCTTATATAAGTTTRTACTCATGTCAGATGTATTGCAGACTATTTGCACTTACAAATGTTTATTTGGCATTTATGAGTCACCTTCTCAAAAATTATATTTCTTTATCATTTGGTCTCCAATTTTTTGCCTGTGATAAAATATCTCTTTCCACTAGACTGCAAATCCTGTGTTTCGGATTTCTTCTCTTAGAAATATAAAAATCTTTTTTTTTTTTTCCTAAGCTGGATTTTACCATATCTCCTGCTTTTATTTCTAACTTCTCTGGATCTCTTTTTATACCGCTTAGTGATGTTGATAAGCACCTTCTATTTAGAATTATTTACAAATGTTTGTGGCAATGCTATTCAGATATTTTAGAAGGGAGAGTAAAAGCAATGTTACAATTACACCCAAGCTAAATACAATCCCCGCATAATTTCAAACCCCATTCCATATTGTCTTCCAAGCAGACTTAAGTTCAATTCAGATTGCAGCTGAGCTGAGTTAGTTTTCAGGTGTTTCACTGAGAAACGTATCTCGTTTTAGTGAAGCAAACGTGTTTACTGTAGCAATTGTAAAATTGGTATTTTGTGGTATAGCAATAAACACGTTGCTGTTACTAATTTCATGCCAGGAAATATAACCAAAAAAGAACCCAAAAAGCAGTGAAGCATCACATTCAGACATAAGACAGAATTAAGGATCAGCACTAGGACAGAATTCGGATGAYCCTGAGACCACTTTGTGCTTTGCTGCGTTCTTCAGCAAGTACCTTCACTTTATTGTAGTTTCTCTATCTGTAAAAATGGAAACGGTGGCCCAGCAATATTCCCTTGTGAAGCACTCCGCGATCCTGTCATAGAAAGAACTATGTCAGAGTATTAATAGATATTTGGCTTTAAATCATAAGTAATTTAATTAATAATTTATTTTACTGCATTTTAATATAGTCTAATTATAAGTAAGTTATTATTAAACATTTACTAAGAGATGTGTTAACTAAAAATAAGTCATCATTAGGACTTCATTATCACTATCAATATTACCCTTATTTGACAGCACAATGTGTATTTCCTGCTCATCACATCATTGCATTTTTGCATTCTGACACTTTTTCTTACAATGTTGATTTCATTTCCATATGGGCAATGGACATGGTGCTAAACCTGTGTTTAAGGTCTACAGGATGAAACAGATAAAGGGAATATATTATCACGATATTCATTAGTTAAGGGTTGCTCTCTCAGTAGGTTCACAAAAAGTAATCAAGGTGATTAAAATGAAAATGTTAGTAGCGGCAGAAAGTATCAAGTCCCACACCCGAGAGCCTTGTATACCTTTACTCTTCAAACCCAAGAACACACTTTCAGCTTCCCAAAATGTAAGAAGAAATGGCAGAGGTTTAGGCAGTTGCACCTCCCTTACTTTTACAAAAAATGGGAAGATTATCATGAGAAGGCTTTTTCTTTTTAACATTGAATAACAAGACCACTAATCTGTACCTAGCTGAAAAACAACACAGTGGTAAAACCAAAGGAAGTGTTAACTTCTGACTACAATTCTACTTGAAGACAAGCATGCTGTCATCTGTGAGGTATTTATTTAAATCTTATTGTAGTCAGAAATTTATTCTGTAAGTAGCCCAATTTACCCATGAAAGTATATGTCACACACAAGAAACTTTTCAGAACAGCCTAAACTAGTATTCTTTTAACATTAAAAGATTGCAATTTCTGGGCCACTAAAAATTACAGCCTATCTTAGAAATAAACATCATTACATTTTATTGCAAGCTAAAAGCAAAACTAGAAGCAAATAACATAGAACTACATTTTCAAAWATTTCTAAAGAAAAAATTCACCAAATTATAGAGAGTTATGGGTAACTAAATATAATTTTATAATACTCTAGTGCTTCCTCTACAGAAATTTTAAAGAACTTTCTAAAGTGGGTAGGCAACTGTAATTACCTTCCTTTTAAACAGAGAATAAAATCTTCAGTGCTTAACCTTCACAGAATTGGAGTCTTGGCCAATGGAACAGTAAGGAACTTTCTCCTCTTACATAAAAAAAATATTTTGCTCTAGCAAAAAGAGCTTTTAAATGTATTTTTGAGGTTTATCTATGACAGAAATATTGGCCAAAGTACATAACAAAATGTATTCTACACATGTTAAAGTCTAAAATAATTCTGACATTCACAAAGTTTTGCAGAATCTGACTCATACAAGTGCTGTCATGAAGTACATTTGTTGCTATAAAGACGGACTTTCAATATTTGGGGTCGCAAAGGGGAAATATCTACTTACTAGAGCACTAGGATTTGTAAAAYGGAATATGATGTTTATGAAATTTTCCTCCTTAAAACAGTAGTACAAACAGTAATTATATATTTTGTGAATCATGCTATGGATGTTGATTAAGACTTCTGATAACCACCAGTAATGTTCTTTTCCCTATGAGAAGCATTCATTTATTTATTAATTTCACTAGTTTGTTTTATTAAGTAGGGTCTTCTTGGTGCTATAATTATAATTATCTTTCATATCTTACACACAGAAAAGATTTTTAAAATCTTATTTCATTTRGAAACTATAAAATGAATTGCTTTATCATATCAGGAGGTACAGGATTCTCTGCTGCTATCCAAAGCTGCCGTTCCTCAGATCTCCTGTGTTTAATAACGCTGAAATCACATCCATTGGTCAAATGTTTCATTCAGCCAAAGCTAAGGAAACTGCCTGAGACACCAGTAACAAGTCAGGAATTCTTCCAATGGAAAAAGTGACTTTTCTTCATGATAATACTTTTTCATGGATAAGGTCACCTTCTGAACATTTTGCAGTTTTCCAAATAAAAGAATCAACGTTCCAGCTGTGTCCCGTACCAAGTAGTGGTGCGCAGGCAGGTATGAGCAGCTTTGCTGAGGACAGTCAAAACACAGAGCTCTGCTACCCCATGGTGAGACTATGTCTTGGTCMTCTGTTGATGAGCAAAAGATCTCTGAAGGTGGCAGCAAGAAAGGRAGGGATTCCCCTTTAATTTCTCACTTTTCTAAACCAAAATTGCCATTATAGTAAGCAAAAAGCTGAAAAGCACTGGTTGCAGAAGATTATTCTTTTCTTAGGAATTCCTGTGTCTGAAGGATTTATAATTTTCACCTTTGCATTTAGACTACTTTCAATRCAGCTTTTTCTTATTTTTTCTTCATTTTGACAGTAATGGTGAGGTCTGCCAGAGGCAAGAAGCAGATTATTTTATTTTTTGGTTGTATATGCTTTTGAACTCAAATTGTGTCCCTAAAAAGAGGACCTGAGTTTCAGGGGATATGCACCCTCTTAACTCCTATTGAATTTAACCATCATTCTGGGTTCTCTGCACATCCAAAACCCAGATATTAAAGCCCTTCTGATAGAAAGAATCCCTGTATATAAAGACAATATTAAAAGAAGATTATAAATTGCACAGCCAAGTCTGCAGGTGATGCAAAAAGCTGGAAGTATTGCTGCTTGTGCAAACAAAATTGAATCAGGCCAGTCCTTGCGAGAAGTGAATAAGGAAACAAAACAGTACYGCACAAATGGAAGACAGAGGGCACCTTCAGCAGCTGCGGCGATACACACACAGAGCCCGGTCAGAACAAAACGCTGTGATAACGTGTGGTTTCGTGTTGCATTTTCCATCCTCCGTCACCTTGCTTCCTCCTACTCTTCCTCCTCCGTTTGTACACAAGCACCAACTTCCTCACATCGTTCTTGGTTTTTGCCCTTACTGCGCCCAACCGTCTCAGTCCCAGTCTCTGCCTCGTGGCTTCTCCGGTCTCCGCCTGTTCTCTTCTCCCCGTGGCTGCCCCTCGCTCCCTGGTTGCTCAGCTCCCTTAGGAGCCTCCTTTCCCCACCGCAGCCCAACCCAGCCGCTCGCGTCCCTCCCCGCAGGCTCGTGGTTCACCTCTCCTATCCCTTTCCCGTGCAACTCCCTTTTTCTTGCTTCCCTCTAAAACCTTGGCTTCGGTCAAATGTCTTCTTTAGAGGTGCCTTGCCATAATTAGCTTCTTCCCAAGCCTGTCTCCCGTTCTGTCAGGCYACTCCTTTCACCGCAACACAGTTCTTGTGAAAAGGCCACGAGGAGCAGAGAAGAAACATGTTGGTTTTTTTTTTATCCTGGCCCAGAGCAGCCAGGGAGAGTCATTATAAAGGAAGTAATTTTTTGCTTTGAGCTGACTTGCCCCACTTTTTTTTTTTTTTTTTTTTTTTTTTTTTTTTAATAGACGTAAGCAGAATTATGGATTTGTCATCAGTCTTATTCTTAGGAATGTCTGAACTATTTTGGTTTGAATTTTCAAATGAATAAATTCTGGCTGAGGCAGGCAGCTGGCTTGGAAAACATTGCCTGTATTGCACATAAATAACAGGAAATTTTTATAAAGGAAAACATCAAACTGCTTAGTTACAAGCAATGCTACTAGAGCTTTAGAAAAGGACTATATTCACTGGACTCTCAAACCAATCAATAATTTCTTAGGAAAATGGCATAGGATACATTTGGGGAGGAATACAACCTCTTTGCTTTCCAGGCCCGGAAGTCATTATAAAAAATTTATTTACAGTATTTTAAAGCACATTGTTTAAGAATAAGAGAGCTGCTGTAAAAAAAACATTATCCTTACTGGAGGAATAACGGTTCTCTGTCACTTGGTGCAGGCATTTTATGTATGAAAGGGAGAGATCTAAGCAGCAATCTAATTGTTCTCATTTCTAGAGCTTCATGAAACTTAAAGAAGCTTACCCTTTTTGATTCAGTAATCACTGGGAAGCAATTCCACCAACAGCTCATTAGCCCTCCCTCCTACTCCAGCATCTCTTTTCCATCTTCATCAAGGGCAGATTTCCAACTGCAACCAGCTCCTCTTCTTTCCATCCCAAAGCCAGGCAAGAGAATTTTATAGCTTTGCAGATAAGATATACATTTATCACCAAAGAATTATTCTGCCCCTACTCCAAGCGCACTCCATTATTTTCTGTTTAGGTCATTTACCCAAATCCATCTTTACTGTTTGCTTTTTCAAATATTTGYTCTTTTTAAAATCCTATGCTCTCCATGACCTGCTATCTTGACCTATTAAAACGAGGGAGTAGTAGTTATTAGTAGTAAAAAAGGGAATATAGCTTATATCAGGAGAACAAATAGTATCATATGGATTAGTGGCAACCAAGGAATTCCTGCTAGGTGATGCAGAAAACTAGATCAACCATCCTTCACCACTTCATCAGAGATCAGTTAGATACACACTTGTATTGGAAGATTAACATAYAGCAAATATTATTAAGTGAAAATTTACCAGAATTTATGCTTTTTATCCCTAGGCTTTCCTGGGCAGGTTATGGTTTACCTAATTGTTATTGTAATTACTATTTTTAATACTTTTTTAATCCTAAACATGAACCAAAAAGCCAGTAATTGCTAACTGAAATACAAATGCCAGTAATTGCTAACTGAAATACAAATGCAATGGCTTCATCCATTTTGTAAGTACAAAAAATATTACAAAAACATCTTTTAATATATTTTTAACCATTTGAAGTCAATCCATTTCAACTTCACAACTTTGTGGGATGTATCTCAGAAACTTGCTCTCCCCACCTCCTTCCACAAAMCTACCAGGCAGCTAAATCATGTAGTTGGTACATGCCTAGATTTAAATGCCTAAAGATTTATATGTACCTTACCATCTCTCTTCTTCATTCCTGCTGGACACACTCCAGTTTTATTGCTTATCCTCCATTCAACCGTTTTCAATGCGTATCTTCTAAAGCAGCTAAACCTAGCTGAGAGCGTCATGCAGCATAGTGACAYCATACAAGAAGCATTATTTTAAATGTATACAATACCAAACATTATTAAAAAGATTAGGAACTGATATTATTTTGATAATCTCAGTACTAGTCTTTCAATTTTCTCTACACTTCCCTGTGCAACCTGGCTTGGACCAAATTCCAAGGAAAACTATGAGGAACTCTTATGCCAAAACCAGTAGGGTTTCTTCACCTATGTGGATAGTTATGGTTCTTATAAAAATGTTACCTGTTTAATTCACAGATATCTRCACCCGTGACATTACTTCTAGTTTGCCTGTTGCCATCATTTTACCCTCATACTGTTCCTACTGCTACCATGAAGCAGCAGTAGCAAACCTGTGCCCTTGTGGTCCATGCCTAGGAACTGGCTGGTTCCTAGGATCCATTTAAGGCCACGAGAAGCTTTCTGCCCTGTCTCCTCCCCACACAAGAGCACACCTACTGCTTCCATCCCAACAGCTCCAGAAAAACACCTAAAAAGAGCACTGGGTATGCATATATATATTTTTGCAAACAGTGCTTACAGCGTAGAGCCTGAAGCACAGCACAATACCCCAGGTATCCAGCGTTACGGCTGAGGAGGGGACRCAGAAGCAGAAAGGGTGACCGGTTTCACATGTCAGCTGCAAGTGCCCTCAGATACGCRGCCCACACCGAGGTGCTCCTCAGCTGTGGGCTCCAGTCCTGCACCACTACTTAKGTGGTGTAACACTGAGGTTGCCTTTATTGCCTTTCAGGAATAACTACCCTCAGCAGGCAGCTTCACAGTTTTGGGAGCAGAAACTAAGCTTATTCTTCAGGAATTAWCTGAGCCCCCTTATGCCCTCAATAGCATTTACTAGTTACTACTAAGGTGTGTAAACAGGAATATTTTGTAGATCAAAGTTCCTTCCCAAATTAAATTACATTCAATAGCATATTTTAAAATAATATTAAAATATATRGTACAAACATTCATTTCCCCCACTCAATAAATTAAAATTCTAGTAAACACCTGTGTACATATACATGTATAAGCACTAGCACTATTCAGCTCCTACTCCCAACTTAGGCTTCATGATCTACAGGCCCATTCCTAGGATTACCAAAAGGCATTGGACACAACTGGGACCACTTGGGATGGAAAAGTCTGGACCCCATTTGTTCTCACTGCAATCTTCTTTTTCTTATTTCTCCCACTTACCAATGTAATGTGTAGTTAATGATCATAGGAAAAAAAACTTTTTTTAAAAAGTATCAACTATTTTATTTATTGCCTTCTCAAAAGAAGTGTTCTTTGCCTCGTGTTCATTAGCTGATGTTTAAAGTTACYAGAAAAGTCTTTTTTTCTTTTTTAAGCAAATTATCTTGTCTTTTTTATATAGCTTGGTTATTCCCAAATAATTACAAACAGTTTTATAAGCTCATCCTCCCTTTTTTCCAGAAAAGAAAAGTCCTATGTAGGATTCTTACTTGCTATGTTRAAAGAGCAAAGCAATCTAAAATCTTCCATTTGCAAATGATTATGTTTGAACATTCTTTCCAACTTACATTCTGGCAAAATATCAATTTTTCTGTTTTCCACACAGTTAACTGATTTAAAGTGAACCATTATTTTGTTTTCTGTGCTGCAATGATATCAGAGATCCTTTTTCTCTCAATTCATAGTACATCATTTTGTTCTATGCTTCCCTTTCTTTTGTTGGTCAAAAGAAATGGTCAGCATCTGTAATATGAAAAATACTTTTATTTCACATGAAAAAGTTTTGGTCACTATGGGATCAGTAGTTTTTCTGTAGAACTATGCCTTTATTTCTAGAAATGTGCCTGATCCTCCAGTTGCTTTTTTATTTAGCACCTATTATGATTTGGGTTATCTATATTTCCCCCTGCATCTTAATTTACACATGTATTTAGTAACTGAACAGCTCAAGTGATTATTTTTGTTCACCTTCACTCCTAAGAAAGCATGGATTGTGCATGATATTATTAAAAAAAAAAAAAAAAGCAAACTGCTTTATACAATACGAACAAAAGACTCTGGAGCAACATAAGGTGAGAAGTAATATACTGTGACCTGTCTTTACTCTTCCAGATTCTAATTCAGCAAAGCATTTAGGTGTTTTGCACTTAATTTCATTGATGAATCATGGTTCTACTGCTTTGATTCCTGCATTTTGAAGAATATATTATTGACGTTATTTAGTCAAAAATTTCAGTTGCATGTATTTTAATATACTTATAACATCATAACACTCACTATGTCTTTTGCATTGTGTTTTTATTAGTACAAACATTTATGGCATGTAAATTGCTTTATTTCAATATCAACAACTGCAGTATTTTTGTTTCTTGAGTTTTGGGTTTTTTTAACATTGCCAATCTGGATTAAAGTWGTTGCCTTCATTAGAAGTGACTGGAACTGATTTACTCACTACTTGGAGCAAAAATCTAGTCCTTTAATGSCATCAGTCTGATTTTACATATAATTTTTGAAATGTATTTTAAGACAAGATTTTTGTTATAAGACAAGACTTCTTCAYCACAATAAAACAGTAATTGATAAAATAGCAGCAAACTTAATTACATACCATTTATTAATACAAACAAACCCAGTAAAAATAATGACCTACTCTGAGGGGTGTCTGTCTGCTGACACAATCTTAAAATTTTGCAGAGATTTCTATCAAATCTGTCCTCTATTGAATGCATCTTTGTTTAGTACTTTAAAAAAAAAAATTTAGACAGTTTTACCAAAAGTGGGGGGAAGTGGGGTAGAGAGAGTTCAACACTATATGAAGCAAACCTTAAAAAAAGATTGCAAGTCAGTTTAAACTTTGTTCAGGGGTTAATTAAATTGCATGGGTCAAAAATCACCTGAACTTTGTTCATGTCAAACTACTGCTTTATTTTTGTTTTGTTATTTGCTTTGGCTAGGTGAACAAAGATATCAGCACTCTTCYAAAAGAAAAGCAAATATCGGGATTATTAACAATCATCTAAGGGTTCATATCGCTTGGCAAACTACAATAGCATTAATATTTCAAAAAGCATGGATCTGTGTGTTATGGAAAAACAAGAAAGAAAAGAAAGCAAAGCCAACATTAGAAAATCCTTGTTCTACGCACTGTTGGCTTAACACAGAAGACAATAGATGAGCTTTACTACCAATTTCTTGTAAAAACCTACCTCCCCTGAAGTAACCTGCAGAGTTTCGTTCCTGCCTTCCATGAGGTTGTGGCTTTGCTGCTGATTCCACRGCTTATCACTGGGTGGCCAGATACAGGAACATGGGTTTTTAAGTCCCTTTGCAGACATTAGGAAATTATCTCATTTATCCATAAAATACAGCTAAATATACATACATACTTGATATTTTGAACTCTCAGAGACTATTTCTTAAAGTTATGATTTTAGTATCTGGACTAATTGGACCTAATTTCTTAATGCAGTTTGTTTAATTTAGTGTCTGTGCTTTGTATAGTATTTATTAATGTGATGAGGAAATCAGTTTTTGTTGTTTACTTATAATTCAAGCAGAAGAGGAAAGAGGCACTAACACTAATCAGTTGGAAAGGATTCTGCTGTCATACGTAACTACAGAACCAGCAAAATGCAAGCWGAAATTATTTGCATTCTCTTGAAGAATTATTACATTCTTTTCCACTCTCCAAATTCCCCATATAGCATGCCTAGAAATATTTGTAYTTCGGTCTGCTATTTTACTTTGAAAATGTGATGCTTCCCTAGGTTTAAGTCTATGTGAATTAATATTATTGTTTTCCTCCATTSCATTAATTAAATCTACCTAAAAATAGTGCTACCTTATAAAGCAAAAAAAGGAAATTGGTTACAATCCAAGCAGCAYTGGAACATAAAAATACATGATTTACCATCTTCTTAAATCACTAATTTTGCAAAAGCTTGGTATTTCTTATGAACCACCCACTGAGCCACGATACTTCAGAGAAGCAAAATAAAACCRATCTATAATGCTCTCAGTCTATAGCTAGATACCAAAATTACCATACTTTCTTTAAAAAGTCTCATTTTTTCTTAAAATAGATTGCTCAGTTTTAGTGAATGGCATATCGCTTGCTGAGATACTGCTGAAAGTCCACAAAGCTCCTAAAGACATAGATAAGTCTTCTTTACTGTTTTATAAATCCACATGAAATGTAGAATGGGAAGACACAACTAAAAACGCAGACCTTAGACAAAACTATTACAACAGATTTATTGTTCCAATTTTTTTAAAAAATKTTTAACATGACAGAGAAAGGGTGATAGATGCATAGTTTTTTTGATTAAAAGTTATTTCTATTGTTTTAGAATTTCTGAAATTAAAATATTCTGTTAATTCAACTACTTCCAGTAGTGGATGAAGGTTTTTATATAATTTTTATTAATTCAGAAGAACCACAATTTATTTTGCCTAATGATTAATTGCCCAAGGAACATAGCAACTAAAAGAAAAACTTCCAAGGCATCAAAACCAAGGGCAACATGCAATTCTACCATATATAGCCATCCCAGACATATAACTGGGATGCCTTTCCCGAAAAGGCATAATTTTTGTTTTGGCACAGTAGTAGACTAAAGAAAATAAATGAAGAAAGAATTACTTATTCCAAAACTCTGGTAGTCTTCTCATTTCCAACCGTCTTGAAGCTGAAGTCCTTATGCATAAAAATACACTGAGACACCCCTCTCGTAAGAGAAAAMGATGGAGCATCTCCATTTTATTTCTTCATTGTCACCCAGAGTAAAGCAGAAGGAATTCACTGAAGCTGACATTTTTGAGAATACTTCTAAAAACTGTKAAGTGGTCTTGGTTGGCCCATGCCTTCCATGCCTCTGCATTAAAACTGAGTGCTATATATTGTTCATATATTGTCTATCATTTTTGTAGCTGAAATATTAAGCTGCCRAGGATTTTTTTTCCCCGTTTGGTATCTCCAGGCTATTGGCTTTACACTATCCTTTCAACTCAGAGTCCCTACCAAAACACTAAAAATCCGCTCAAGAAAGTATCTGTAGAGCAGGGAACACAAATGTTTTCTATGTATGTATAGCAAATATGAAAAAAAAAAAAAGGAAAGAAAAGAAAAGAAAATTTCACTTGGTCCTGATTCCTTGCAAAATGTGTATTTCAGTGAAGAAGCTGTATGTTTCTTTGCGAGTGTTCATCTTGTATCTTTGCTGTATCTTTGAGGCAGACACAGGGGAAAAAATGGTGGTGATGAGAGTGAATCAACCCTTCAAGACGTGTGATGATTTCATAGTCAGGAAGAGCTAGGCTGGTAATATCGAGGCCTAGCATCCGTGAGACCACCTCTCGGAAGTCTGCCAGCTACAAGAGCAAACAGAAAAGAGTCATTAATAAATTAAATATTAAGTGAAGAAAACTCCTGGAAAAACATATGCACATATATATGCAYACATAGAGATACAAACATTTGTATTAGCAATGCAAAAGGTAAGAATTTCTGCCATTGCTCAATACTGAGTAGTATGGAGATGGAGCCTTTCGGGCATACTTCAAACAACAAAACAAGTGAAAAGCTGGGATGCTAAGAATCTTGGAATTTTTCCTCGCAATTTGAAATGCTCCRCAGTATTTATCACAAGCATACCTCTCTAACTGATTCAACAGTGAAAGCTGAGGCAAGGATGAGGAGTTGTACTTCACTTCAATGACTGCAAACTATATAAGACAATTGGAAACATGGCAGGCACATGCCACAGCACATGCTAAGGTRCTTGTCCTGACATTGAGCTTCTGACCTGTCTGCCACCACTCCTCTTGAACCTGTACTTGCTCAGGAAAACCAAGGCAGGAGGGAAGACGTCGGGGGAAAGATGAGGGAATGGCACATCCCTGGGTCTCTCTTTGACTTGGAATCAGGATGCAGCCAAAATTCAGACAGCAACCTCAGAAACATTCATTTTGCTTTTATGAAGAGCTGCTGAAAACGTATCACGTGAAGGTTATTTGGCAAAGTGCTTAAAGAAACCATTTTTCTCTTTTCAATTCCAAATGGGCAGACACACAATAACTGTCAAATAAAACCACAAACAACTGTCATCACTAGTGACCCTGTCAGGAACTAGATTAAAAACTTGAGACAAAATGAATATGAACCCTGAGCTGCTCTCCTCAGCTCAAGATATAGGTCCTATCAGTTAAACTTAAACACCTCTTAAATAGGTTATGAATTACAAAACCCCAATGCTCTAATGCTCCTTATCATCAACACATAGTCATAGGAGGAAAAAGTTCCTATTAAATAAAATTGGCTTGTGTTGCTACCTATTTTTACTTCAAAGTCTCATATCCCAAGCCTGACAGAGACCCCACAGTAACAGAAACTTCACAAACCATCAAGAARTCAGACTCATGCTCTGTTGTGGTAGCATTCACTGCACTCAACTTTGAGAGTTATAGGTAAGGAGGAGCAAGAACAGAAATAAAAGTGCCCCTAAAATACATGGCCATCCCCAAGAATATTGTGCAGAATCCCAAGACAATATCATATTTGAAGCAAGTAGCAAAAAACCCTATAACCCTAACCCCGTAATATGAAGGCCAGATCCTGAAGCAATATTAAGCAAGGTCTCAACACCAAGATTTTGCCAGAGACAGTTCGCTTTACCCCAGTCTGTCTTAAGGCAGTACAACACCTTGGGTGAAATGCTGCAACACAACGTAACATCAAAAAAAAAAAAGCTCTCATATGTTCTCTTCAGTGCCTGTACCAAACCTGTAGATAACTGACATGATGCGCTAGCAGTATGCTAGAAAAGTACAACATAGTGGAAGCTAAGGGTTTCTTAAACATCTGGATCATAGACAGATCAAACAGGCAGCAGAGCTGGAATTTGTTTACATTAATACTTTATGTGGAAAAAAAAAAGGACGTTCCCCTTGTAAGGATCCAGTCTTTGGAATAATTAGACTACCATAAGATGTCTGCCTAYACAACTAATCAACTGATGCCTTATCTTTATCATTCTAAGCTGTTCAGTTTAATCAGGACAAGGGTGAGTATACCCAGCTGAACAATCATATTTWTATGTGAAGGATGGACACTGATTAATGAGCTAGTAAAATTTTGCCAGAGGAAACAGATACAAATTAAAGRATGTATGGAATCATCTCATTCTACTTTTCATGGAAAAAGCAGGTCATAACTTCACAGTTATATTGATTGGTCAATAAATATTTTCAATATGTGAATATATAAAATATATTCAATGACATTCATCAGCAAGGCATGTAAGGACACACAGTCCTTAAATCCTTTAAGTCATCCACTATATGAATTTTAAATTAAGGATTTTTTTTCCACTTTAAGGGAGTAACACTTAAAAAATAAATAAATAAAACTTTTCTGATGATTATATTGTGGCAGATAAAGTACAGCACAGACAAAGCTGCAGTTCAAACACTCTCTCTACCTCTCTACACAAACTGACAAAGAGCACCATCACTCTTGGATGCAAAAATGTCAAGCCAAGGAACTTCAATCTCAGTTTAAAAAAAAAAAACAAACAAAAGCAACAGAAGATATACATTGGACTATTTTTAGAGTTCTACAGAATGCCTCACATGAAGCAAAATGCATGTTTATATTCCTAAGCACAGTACCGTATGCACATCACTAACATCTTTTAAAATTTTGTACTAAAACGTTTAAGGATCTAACAAAACCTTAGATGAAAAACGTATTACAGCTTTAAAAACAGTGCAACATAGGTATTAAGAACACAGCAATTTTCTTGAAACGCTATAAGCTAATGAGTGCCACATAACCCTCTATTTAAGGCTTCCTTCAATAGCAGTTAATATTTCAAAGCTAGTCACAATTTGAAATAAAAGAGAGGAATAATAAWAGATAAATGTCAATAAATATTAAAAATGAAGTATTTTCTGCACAGATAAACACTCTTGTTAGATTTTCTTTGTGTCTCATCTCCAGTGAGTAAAAGTATCTGAAGTAAAAGAAGAGAAGAAAAGATGAATGCAATGGAGGACATTAACCCAAGACTGGGGAGAGGAGGAAGAAGGGGATGCTACATTTGCACCTTGTACCTATAGGAAAGTAGAAGGATGTCTTATTATATCAAAAAAAAAAGGAAAGAAAAAAAAAGAAAACTAGGACCGAATAAAGTCCTTATAATAAAGGAAAAAATGTGCAAATGTTTGTACAAGCTGTCAGTCTATCTACATCAACAGTTCCATTAGATCGTGGCAAATTCAGTTTCTGATAATTTTCTCACAGTACATATACACACAAATGTATGGAAAAAACTCATGCATTTATTAATGAAAGAGATTTTAGAAAGAATTATCTGATATAACAACACCAGGCAAAATCTTAAGCCAAAATTTTAGTTAAGTAAACTGGTAAGATCCAGGACAGCATGCTATGAATATCTCTRGAAAGTCTCATATTAGCAAAATGACATTACTGCTGATTCACAGTGCAGGAGCACAAGACTTAGGTTTTTTTACAAACAGCTTTTCTCCCAGTTTAGCAGTATGATTCCACCTGCAAGTACTCAAATGGTTTGTGTAATGTAGGTGATTTTGGACTCTGGTGAGTTGTAAGTTAAATGTTTTATTAACCCAGAAATACATTTGTGTTCTTTGAATTTATGGCCTATTCATAGCAATAAGTAAGTAAGTTTTGCATCTAAGATACATGAAAAGCTTTATCTTAAAAAAAAAGATAAGATTCTGAAGAATTTTTATCCATCTTCTCCAAAATGGGATGTAAATTGAGTATGTTGCAGTGCACAAACAAAATAAGGCATATATTTATCTTTCATTCTATTGCAGGTATAACTTGAAGCACTTTACCTCTCAGAGTCATAATTGCCACTTTAGGTCAAATTACTGCTTTCACCTGAGCTAGTATTTCCTCATTTATGAGTGTTCACACAAGTTTTCAGCACAGCTGGATAGCTGTTCTAGCTATACCACACTTATGTTCTGAATGACATTTAGCAYTTGTGAAGCAAGTATACACCTACCTGTCTCTCTCTCTTTGCTACTTCTGTAAGGGTTGTTTTAAGCACCTTCATTTCACTGGTAACTGCTTCTAACATAATTTTGGCCTTTTCTTTATCTTCATTAGCTTTATGTTCCTTTAAGTGAAGTTCTGATTTGACAGAGGTAAGTTGTTTCTCAGCCTTTTCTTTCATTCTTTGTAATTTGCCTTGGGACTTACTAAGTTCTTCTATTGTTCTGTTCTGCTCCAGAGTTTTGATCTACAATAATAAATGTTAAATCCTTCACATGTTTTCATCTAAGAAGAACAAATAACAAAAATGGCTAACTAAGAACACACATTTTAACGTGGTTTCTTATGGATTCTTGAGGAAATCACATGTACCAGTGAACTGAAAAGTTTTTGAAGCATATTGGCTAATTTCAACTGAATTCACAGGAAGACTATTGTTTCAAAGACAGTTAATTTTCTACTGGCTTTCAGGAAAAGAGGTAACTGAACATACAAAAGCTTTCAGTGCAAGTTCATTCTCTGCTAGCCACTGGAAAATCAACATGAGAGTTTCCAAGTGTTTTGCCAGAGAAAATCCTTCCACTGGAATTTGCACCTACTTACCTACTTCAGTTAATCAGCCATAAGACACAAAGTCACACAAAATCAACCTTCCCTAGTTCCAGTAGTTGCAGGCTCTCAGTGATTGCAAACTACTTTTTTCCACCAGTTAGAGCAGATAGTTTATTTCCACCACAAGATAATAAAACACAAAAACAATGAAAATTATTTTTGCCTGTTTTATGTGAAAAAAAAATCTCTTCTCCCCACTATTAGTCAGAATAGATTTTCTGTGAGCTATTTATGCAAAAATAAAACATTGCAGCCATACTGAGAGGAGAGGAAGGGATTATATTTTTCTTATAAATTTGAATTACCTTGTGCTTTACAGACGCTATTTAGTGTACCAAGACAGACTGTAAAATATCCAAAACATTGTAATAATATATTTGTTTTCCCAAYCTAAATGCATTTGAGCAGTTCTCCATGAACACTTGTACTGTAAATGAACTACAGCTGTATTCAACTGAAATAGAAAAATAGACGGAAGCACAAATGTAACCTTTTAACTCACCTTAAGTTCATTAGTTTCAGACAGCTTAGCTTTGAGATCAGTATTAGTTTCCTTTGCCAGATCAAGCTGCTGCTGYAACCTCTCTATCACTTTATGTAACTTTCTGATGGTGAGATTGGCCTCATCCCGCTCCACAGCTAAGACTGTCCTTACTTGCTTTTCTTCTTCCAGCTGGGAGATTTTTTGCCGCAGAAGGTTCATGTGCAACTCTTTACTTTCAAGTTTTTCTTTCTGAGTCTTCAACTAGTTTTAAAACCACAAGGACATTTAAAAGAGTATTTGCAAAAGACAATGGTTCTACACAGATAGTTACATAAATTTATTTTCCTTGTTCCATGTTTAACCTGAATTCCCAGTCCTCTTTTGAAAACTCTGTAAAGCAGTATATACATATGCAAATATATACCTATACAAACTATATATACATATAGTGTGAATACACACACTGACATGATACCTCTTGTATTACTATTAATACATTGTACTTCGCTGTCCTTAAGTCTGTGCACCAGTCTTTAGAGTGAATTTACATATAGACTCCTATTCTATGAGAGTATAATATAACATCTGAGACTTTAACCTCTTGCATTTGATCTGAGACAGACACATTCATTAAGCAAACAGTGATTTAAGTGGTCATAGTTAAAGATATTCCCATCTTTAAGTAGTTTATTAAGGCCAGTGTGTAAGAAGCAGAGTCAACATACAKAAATAAGAAAGCTTTAATACACTCTTGCAAAACAAAGTCCCACAGCTTARTTTCTTAATTTTGGTGCTCAGAGAACTACCGGTCTGCTGCTTACCTCCATTCTGTGAACTATGAGGTTTACTCTGGAACATCCTCCCCACTAGAGAGGWAATTACTTTCAGAAAATCTATAGTATGATTTTAAATCCAACTTGGACAGATTATCAAGATTCCTAAAAGGGCACAATTGTTGTTAGAAATGTTGAAATCCTTAGTGAAGTACAACCTGTGTTATATTAGTTTCTAGAGAAGTTGATGCAACATGCCTTCCTTCCCAGGAGATCCTTTGAGATTTAAATATTGTCAGTAATCATTTAAAAATATATATTACAAATGTTTATTGAAAAAAATATATAAATATGCATACTATAACTTTTTTTTGCAGAAGTTGTGAGAAGCAGTATCATGTAACTGACTGGCAGTTTTAATTGTTTTAACATGCAGTTTGGTTGCACAGTTTGCAAAAATGTTTACTATCTTCTCTTTATGTAATAAAGCCTCAAGGCTTCTGTCTCTAGCAAGCTATCATAAAAAAAAATCATAACAATGTAATCTTTGAAACAAACAGTAAGAATACATCTTTTTTTGCCTACCTTCCTTCTTAGGCTATATGCCATAGTCTTATTTTCAATCACTGCATCACCTTCCAGTTTCACTAACTGTTCTACCCGAGCTAGAATTGCATCCACATTCATATCAAATCCAACCTCCGCTGCTATACTATCCAGCTTCATCTTCTCATTAAGTTGTTCCAGAAACTTCAGATACTAAAGGTATGAAAAAATGAGAAAAGGATAATAAAATTTCATTAAAAGTCCCACAGTATAATTTAAAATAATTCCCCCTAAACTGGTAACCAACTAATACAGCCAACAGTCATTATCCAGAACTGAAAGGATTTATATATCTTWTTATAATACCTTTTTATATTTATAATACTTTTTATATTATTTATATTTTTATATTTATAATACCTATTTGTAATAACAATAATAATAATATCCTGATAAATTTGCCGTTCTTCAATTGCGCTTTTTCAATCAACATTTATTTTGTTCATAAGTCCCTGGACCTAGTATCTTTATCTTCTTTGCAAGACCAGCTTGTGTCTTCCTCCTCTACAGCGAGAAAGCTACTAGGCATGTGTGTGTATGCTTCTGACTACAGTAGCRTTCTGTGCCTCTGCTGTTCTACACGAGCAGGCACTGGCAGGCAGGAGGAAGAAAGGACAGCCACAGTCTTCTCCCTTAACTCGAAATGCCTGCCCACTGCTGGGAGCTCTGGCTGATTAACATAGATAAAAATAATAGCAGGGATGCCAGAGGAGATCCAATATAGTATGAAGAGACATAGGAAAGTTAATACAGCCAATATTTTGCCCTACTTTGGAAAAGCAAATTCTAGACATAATGGTTATTAATTTAGAAATTGCTTCAAATAAAATTTTAATTGCTCTAACATTAATTTCATCTTGTGTACTGATGTGAAYACATACAGCATATCAAATATTATTTAATCTTTTTTCCCCTTTTTCTTTTTTCCTCCCTTTTTTATCCTGTCTTATTAGCCCTTTAAAAATTACATTATTTCCCTGGTCACAATTAGCATCTTTTATGAAAACTGAATTTCTTCTTTTCACTAAGAACCATATTTTCCTTCATTTTCTCTAACTTTTGGTATATTTAATCTTTTTCTGTTTTCCTTGTTTTCAGCTTTCAATCATTTTGCATCCTGATGTGATTTCTATCTGTACACATATGTTATTCCTTTATACTCAACTTTAGCCATATATTTCCACATTTATACAATTTCTGTCCAATTTTCTGATCATTTAAGGCACTCTTGATGCAAATATGCTGGGATTTCACTATCCTTCCTGCCTTTCCTTTGCCCTGGAAGTGGTTTTTGCTGTGCTCTAACACAATTTTGTTCAGTAAATGCTTATTAACCTACCCTTTTCTCCTCAGTCAAGAGACCGCTCTCTGTTTTCTAACTTTACTGAAGGCTGCTTTTCTGAAGATCATCTTCTATTTCACATTGTTTTCACTCCTTTGCTAGAAACATTTTCACTTAATTCTACCTTTATATTGTCAACTAATTCTGTTTCTTATAAGCTTTTTTCCAGAACTGTATCAAAAAAACCTCTAAAAAGCTTCCTCTACTTTCCTGAAATATATATTCAAAGAACTGGAACTATACTTGTTATARTGTGTATTCTGCTAATTAAATCATTGTCATCAAATCCTACTCCTTGTGTGTTGGAGAACACAGTGTTTTCTTACCACGTTAGGTCCCTTCTGCTTCCCAGCCCCACCCCCCCTCCCGCAACCTTTCCCCAGGTACATTTAGCAAATTTGCCTCTCATTTCTTCCCGAACTTATAAGTAAGAATATGGCACCACAGTGCTATACACAATGCAAAGATCTTTTCTCCCTCTTTCTGTCTCTGTGGAACAAATTATACCATTTTATAGAAATATTTCAGTCTTTCAATTTACACCAAGCAATCTGTGGACTGCTGGAGAATTTCTCTATACATTTTGGTGAAATTTGGATTAGTTTTGTCTATTTTCTCTTAGATGTGTAAGAAAGCATAAATTAAAACTGAAGGCAACTGATATTTCTGTTGCTGCTTATAATCCTTTCAAAGTMACAACAGAGGAAAATCACAAATGAAAAGATAAAATCTTCCTGGTCAGTTCTGTAACTGTTGCTTGAGCCCACAACGATAAAAGTGGCAAGAATCTTTTTTTTGTTTCACACTGCTTCCAGTTCAAAAAGTTAAAAACAACAGCTGCAGAAGCACTGACGCCGTTCACTAACAGAATAGAACTGCAAAGATTTCTTTATTGCAGTAACACCTAGAAAAAAATAAGAAACTAAGGCCACATGTTCTTCAGAGGAAGCAGAGGGGAAGAAATTCTATTTCCTGTTTGCTCCCAGGGCAGTTGATGCTTTATTCATAAAAGTTGTTGTATTATAGACTAATACAAAACAGCATCAAATTGTTAGTTCTTTGCAAGCTCAACAATTACTCACTGAAGCACTGATCTCAGCTTCATAACATGCTACTATTTACCATCCGCTTTGCCCTTCTTAACTATATTGAATGGCTGGTTTAGTTGTCAAAGTATTATGCCATTTTTCAAACTCTTGAAATGTGGATATGTTCCAAAAAAGAGCATGTTCATTCACAGTATTAATAGAACTATTTTGGTAGACACAATGGTCTACGGCCATAAAAGCAGCTAGGACTGCAGGACCTTGAGATGCTGCAGACCAAATAATATACAAGAGAGAGATGCAGTAGCTTTGAGATTAGAGAACCCTTAAAGGTTTTCTGATATACTCTTACATCTCTTTTTTTCCATATCAAATGAACTTTGAAATCAGAAGCTTATCTACTTTTTCCAACTAAAACTATTAGTCAAAGAAAAGATATTACTAATCCATGCATGCTTTACTTTGCTAATTCACATTACTTGCAGTACTGTAATACTCAAGCTAATCAATGCAATACAATTAWCTATCTCTGGCTTTACTAACTTTTATACAAAAGTAAAAACCTATGCAACTACCTTTTGTTTCTCAAGCTTCAAACCATCTTGCATCATATCTCTGGACAGCAATTCTTCTTCCAAATGTTTCAGTTCATCTTGGAAAGTCTCAGATAGTTTCTCAGCTTTCTTGCTCCTCTCCAGAGCTTCCTGGTACGATGTGGTCTGATTTTCCAAAGCTTCAGTCAATTTAGCTATTTGAGTTTCAAGCTGAGATACCATCTAGGGAGCAAACAAACCAAGAGACAGTGTTAGGTGGGTGCAGAAGTGTTGGAAAGATATGAAAGACCCACTATCAAATTGTTAAAAAGAAGGTAAAAAATCTCTTTAAAATACATTAATTTTAAAAGGCAAAAAGAGAAAAATCTATTGTAACCACCAGGAGAAAATGGCAAAGTGGCTATGTGTGAGACACCCAATAAAATAATGAACAACAGAAACTATAACTAAGATGAGTCAATCAACTAAAAGGAGCAAGTATTTTTAAACAACTATTTCAATTTAAACTAATTTAGACACAAACATTCCAAAGACACTAGCTAACCAGTAATACCTGGCAGTCAAATAGCTTCCTTTAAAAAAGGGCCATATATGATCTCCAGTCTATCATGAAGTTGAGTGGAWAAAATAGATAAGAGCATTTTAGAAAACACACACAATATGTAGACAAGAACTTAGATAAGAATAACTAAGTCTCAGAGGAGTCCTTTTCAACTGCTAACAATGTTTTTAAAGGGCACTTAACCAAAATGTTTTGCTARTTTTTTTTCTGTAAAGCTAAAAGGATAAAAAATCCTACAACAAGAAATATGATGATTCTGAAAACAGTTATAGCTCCACACTTAAATTTGCAACTGGTGTACAGTGTAATGGTTTTTAAATAGTAAAGTATTTACAGATTAATGCTTGGCAACATCTAATTATACCACTGCCATAAACCAAGTTACTAGCTTTATTCAAAAAATTGCTTGCTTCCCTCTTTCCCTCTCTCCTGTTTTACTGTCATACAATTGTTTGGTTAGATAATTCATTGTTGGGCATTTGTAACTCAGTTTTCAGATACTCATCTCCAAATAGTCTCTTAATTTTAAACATCTGTTTACCTCATGTTAGTAAAATGAATAAGCATGCAAAATTTCCATTAATTTTAATGGCATACAAAGGTTTCCAACTTCAGTCACAATTAAATACAAACAACAGTTTGCACCAAAACTCCCTGAAAAACACTGAGAAATTACTGTTTCTTGTACAGTGGTGTAAACTACTAAACAATAATAAAACTGTAAGAACCCACACATACATCTTAAGCTGTTCTGCATCATATATATCTCTCAGTAGCAAACACAGATTTTTGGTAACTTGGGCCTACRCAGAGGTGTTGCTGTCAGAGAATACCAAATCCCTTTATCAGGCTGCAGAGTGCATCTACAGTTAGTCCAGCTGCATGGGGTTTTTATGTGCTTCAGAAGACCATAAACATACAAACTATCATAAAGGGTGTGATACAAAGTCATCAGGCTTTTAGTTTGTCTTCAAGAGCATCCAGGAGTGGTTCTCATCTTTATCATATGAGCAATCAACAGTTTAGGGATTTCCTGAAACAGAGTTGCACCCTTATTAGCTGTGCCTTTCTCCAATTGTTTATTAAGGCCGTATTTTTGGTTCTGCAGTTCTGAACTCCTATAATTTCCTGTGCCAATGATTTGTGTGGTTCAATTAAGCAGTGTGTAAAGAAAGGCATTTCCTGTTGTTTATTTTAAAGTGGCTACCAGCTAATTTGCTTGGATGACACTTATTTCTTGTCTTACAAGAAATTCCAAATACTCACTTCTAGAGGAGGGAGTTTTTACAGCAGCAATAAGTTGTACTGTTCTTGTTTTGTAAGACATTATCTTAAACTTCTCCTGTTTTATATGCACACACATGCATCTAGTACAAAACTTTTTGAGATCTCCATCAGCTGGAAAGCATTAGAGCTGCCACTGCTCTTATTGTCCTTATAACTTGCAGTTGTATTTTGCTTTACTGCATCCTACTCACTGTTCCAAGTTGAAAAATTTTTACCTTGAATCTTTTCTTTCATGGAAGCCTCTAGACACTTTATTGTCCTTTTTAAATGTTTGGGGGGAGGAAGAGAAGATTATCACAACTTTGTGTGGTATTCAGAATGTAGTAGCATCATGGATATATACAGTGTCATACAGATACTGACTTATGGCTTACCAGTGATCAAAAAAAGCAACTAGAGTGTGAGGAATTATTAAAAAAAAAGTGGAGAAGAAAATATAAATGATATCTGTAGTACTTGGCATTTATCAATGTTTAAYTTTACTTGTCAAATTATTTTCCACTTGTTCTGTTCTTTGGAAAAAGTATATAACAAAACCCAAGCATGTATCATCACCAATCTTCCTCAAAATGTTACACAGATGGATTACAAGTTGCAACATGCGCACAAACATATGCATAGATACAACAGTATAGAGCTCTGTTGTGGCAGCAAAGGAGAAGCAGATAGATCCTAAAATGAAATAAGTACTAATGACATTGTAATTAAAATCACTAAGAATTTTGTCAAAAAGAGTAATAGGAGATTTCAGTAGGAGCAGTGGTAGAGCCTAATCAATTTTGGCCTTTTGGAGTCTGTTATATCAATATACATGGCTGAAAACTGATACAATTAAGACAATTTATGATTGGATCAGCTGTTCCTATCTCAGATGGGCAGGTTAGTCAGGAGAAAGAGTAGTTTCAGCTATAATTTTATTTGCTGTAACAAATCTGCTTAAACGTGTCTAACAAAAAGGTTATTTCAAATTCCTTAATCTTAATATGGGAAACCCTCCTAGGAATAGATGCCAGCAATGCTTTAGTAACATAGTTCACTTCASGGCAATGCAGACAAATTTTCCCAGATCTTTGAGTCATAGCAGTAAAACATTAAACATTATCAAATACATTTGGTAAATACAATCATCCACAAAACTTCAGTATTCAACTTCAAGGACTAAATTCACCAAGCAATATTACACTTAGAGATAATACTTATTGTTCAGAAACTTCCTGAGCCACAAAATTGTTTGAGAATGGACTAACATTCTGGGAGTATTGCTTTACGTATTAGCAGGCAATTGCTGTATTTGCTAGCAGAAGCAGCAATGGTATGCTAGATGTATCTGACATAGATCAACTAAACAAGGCAACGACAAGACCTGCATCTTAGATGCACAGCACAGGCAGCAGCAAGTTAAAGCTGACACTTGCTCTGTCTTAGTGATAAAGGCTTCCTTTTAGCACATATATTTAATTTTGATAGCAAAAATGCTGAAAACAGATGTCTGTTTTCAGGCCAAAATTGTAGCTGTTTCCTATTGCAAGGGTCAATAGGTCTTTCTGAGAGAGTGAAGGTTAAAGCACAGAAATCAAGTAGATTCTAAGATTTTTATGGAAAAACTACCCGTTTTCTGAAACTTCAGTTTCTTTACCTCTAAAATAGAAATAATCGCTATTCTTGTTCAGAATGAAAACTGATTATTACTGTGCATGTCCAGGAAGAACAGCTAATTATTTATGTAATTTATAGTAGTTCCATGTAACAGAACGACTTTTYGAAACAGTGCTGTTACTTGGAGAACTAGACACGTTCCTCTCAAGAAACTGGAAAACGAAATAAAGACTGAGCTTGAATCTCTCCCATACTAGCAGTCTGCAAAATGATCAAGTGGGCAAACCAGTATGTTGAATAATATTGAGTAATAAAATCAGGAACAATAAGAACTGAAACAACTAGTATGTAAATATCTACATACTGTAGTATACCAGCAAAGAAACTAAGTGTAACAACTTAGCCACAGCTGAGCCTTACATAAGATATATGTCACCTTAAAATCATTTCCCAGCAGCAAAACCTTTTGCCCAGTAACTGCCAGTCAACTTAAACTTCCCTTTCTCAGCAGCTGTCAAACTAAGCAACATCTCAACTGAGTGCCCTGTATGCCGAGCAGCAAATAATATAAACATGTATGCACATAAAATTTCCATTAGACTTCAGTTCTGAAGCATTTTATGACAACAACACACTGACACATTACAGCAAAACTATAAAGACGTTAAACACTTCCACAAAGCTCATCTCTTTTCATTGAAATTTGGCACACTGGCTTTCAAACTAAGGTTTAGAAGAGCTGGGKTTTTTTTTAAACAAAATAATTAAAATGCACTGGGCTATTTACAAGAAATGTTTTCAGTCATGGACAGAATAAAAAACACACAGTCTTTGCTAACTTAAAAAGTGTCTCACCAATGGGAGATGCTAGAATCTTAAAGTGTGGCAAGGACACAAAAGTTGYTTTTTAGCAGTTCGATAGAAACAGCTTTTGATTTAGTATCACTTTTTTTTAACTAAATAACACTCCTCTCTGACAACATTGTGCTCACAAAAGGAATATATGTCCATATAAACACGAGAGAAATTCAGTATTCTGACTAACAGTCAGTCAGGGCTGAATACAGACGTTGTTCACACTGTGCTGAAGCCTGATTTGCTATCCTAACTTAGCACACTGACTCACCTCCTTCCTGAGCTGTCCCTTCTCTTCCTGTACATACCCTTCCTTTACAAAACCAGCCAAAATCCTCCAATCAGAAGCATCAGAATGCTTGTCTGCCTTGCTATTGCCTTTCTCCTGAATGGTGAAAAGTTACAGTTTCAACAATGTTTAATTGGAAGTGTAAAAACGCATTTTCTAGGTGCAGGCTTTGAGGACTGGAGGGAGAGGAGTTGCCCCAGACAACTGTGCACCTCATCAGTTATGTCTTTGAGATATAATTTTGAGAAATAGTCCAGTCCTTGAGGTCACAATTGTAACAATACTTGCTAAGATGTTCATCTAAATCCTAGTGACCATGCTGCCACTGAGGTCTGCTAAGAGGCACTGAAACCAAGTTTCAACGTTTTAACCAAAAAAACATTCCTTGTCTTCCCTCATTAACAGTATTTATTATTTATTTCATTCCTGAGCTCTTCTTGTGTAATAAAACATATATACTTTTGGCCTAAAATCAAATCAGACAAGTAAATTACCAATAACTAATTTCAAAATCTAAGGAGAAAGAACCAACACTAAACAGATAAATAAGACAGAAAAGAGCTAAGGAGAATAAATACAAAAAACTTRGGAAAATCTAGTAGTTGCTCACTTACTATTTCTTTACTCTCCTCTTTGCAGTTTATTTCTCGGATCCTCTCCAAAATGGCCTTCTCAGAAGACTTAACTATTGCAGATCTACTGCTGAGTAGGGTAGCAATTTGCTCTTTAAAAGAAACCAAAGAGTTTTGAGCAGTCTTGGCCTCTTCTAGGCTGTTCTTCAAACTTCCATCTAGCTCGCTGGAAGATCTCTTCAGATTGTGCAGTTCTTCCTTTGAGGCTTCCCAAGCTTTCTGGCTAGCCATCAGTGTGTCTTGGAGGGTACTGATCTCAGTCTCCAAACTCTGTCTTGCTATTACGGCAYTGTCAAGATCCTAAGACACATGAAAGATTAAATCAGACTTTTAAAGTCTTTTAGAACTCCCCAAAGCAGGCAGCACGTCAGAAGTTAGTATTGCAACTAGAGGAATTAGGACCTGTATTGTTTATACGGGGCCAAGAACATCAGAGCTTCACAGGAGAACTCCCACTGAAATTAATGAAAGCCCAAAAGATACTGTAATCACACTAGATTAACCTTTGCAGTGACTTGCAAGATTAATACATGGACGAAATTTGCAGGTTAAACATAATTTGAGGTTGTGAAACAATTGCTAGATTATATTTTCATTCAGAAAATGATACTTTGAAACTCAGTAGTGAACAAAATGTAATACAAACAAAGCCGAAGTACCACATCTGGGAAGAAAAAGAATGAATGCACATAAAACCTTTAAATATAGTGTTAAGAACAGAATTAAACTTTCCTAAATGTGACAAAAATTCCTGAGATTATTTATGTGTACAGAAACAGTGAACGGGTAGGAAGGCAGGAACAAATTAAAAAAAAAAAAAAGAGGGGGGGGGGAAGAGAGAGAAAAAAATGTTAAAACAGCATAAAATAAAGTGAAAATGCTTAAATAACAATTTCACCCTGAAGAATAAATATTCTTTTGTCATGGTTCTCATTAGCCTCTGACAGCCACAATTTTCATTTGAAGCTCAGACCATTTAAAAGTAATTTTTCCTTTCTCTTCTGATGAATCAAGACTCCATTTGGAAGCAGAAAAAGATATATGTTTTATATAAATTATTGGCCCAAGATAGCAGAGCAGACAGACAGAATTGTGTATCCTGACCAATGACACAAAGGCAAATGATAAAAGAAATATGAAAGAAAAATATCTCATCTAAACACAAAGTTTGTTTTATTCAATCAGCTTTTGAACCTCCTTCCTTTCTCTAGGATAGCAGTAATTAAGAGCAATTAGATATTTATATACAAGGATAAAATCTGCAGTCAATTCAGCTGAAGGCTTAGCAAGGAGTATGTATGACTTCATTCCTTGAGGTATTATCTGACTGATAGGTACAGATGGGAAGCAATATTACTTCACACAAGAGACAAAATTTGACAACTAGATGGCATATTTACAGAGAGCAGTTAAATTTCTTTAGAATTTTCAGTTGCCTAGGGGAGGCTCAGTAACTGGGTTGATATCAGTTAAGATTGCCTTCATTGGTATTAAAGAACTGTAGCACAATAAGCCATTTGTACTAATGGAACACAGGTTAATCAAGCAGTAAATCTGGAAATAATCATACAGCTCAGTAGTGATGGCAGACAAAAAAAGGAGTCTGGGAGACACCCTTGGAAATAAAATATAAACATAATATACTAAAAATGCTAAAAATTTTAAGTAGCTTCAAAGCTATTTGTCAAAAAAACAAATATTCAAACACATAAATGAAAACAAACCAAAAACAAACCCTGTCATTTAGGTAATTATTCATTAAAGTACTTGTAGAACTCTCTTGGAAACAAATGTTGGCACAATTCCTTGTCATTTTCTCTTTTGTGTTCTAAACAAGTCCTATTAATAGGAAATTCCTACCTTTGCTGAGAATTAYATTATGGTAATTACAGCAAAGAGTAAAGTGTGGTTTATTTCAATTACAGTTTTCAGCAATCTCTATTTTTCTTTTCAGAGAAACACTGCAAATATTAATTTGCTAGTATTGCTAGTACCAGGGAGTTTACCTAATTACAACTGTTTCAAATTGTGAACATCTACAAACACAATTGAATCAAAAGATAAAGGTTTTAAATAAGTAACTGCAAGCCTGTTGACGCCTAAACATGAAAAACACACACACACAATTTATAGAATGAGAACAAGTAAAATTGAAAGCTTTAAAACTCTGAACAATATTCTTCAATAACTATCCTGAATGGAGAACATTCACACTGACTAGTTTAAGCAAGGTCAGTCTGAATGTAGGACAGTATCTGGAAGTTTGGATACTAAAATCCGCAAAGGTGCTGTCTCAACTAGAAGCAAAATCCTAAAAGCCTAATGTGGTCATTGCAGGGAGATAAAGCTATTTCCATCCCTGAAAGAATAGAATCATAACAGCTCAAGTTTTTTCTTTGGATCCTCAATGTTTATGGCTAATGTCCCATGGCTCTGAATTATATGAAGGTATATACCTTCTAAGGTCAAAAAAGCTGGTGAATTTTGACATAGAACAAAATTTTGAAAAATAAGAATTACAGAAATTATAGAAATTAAAACTGAATTAAATATAATATAGATTTACCAAGGGTATATAGTGTCAGATAACTGACAGACACAACAGATGAAGCAAATCTAAAATGGATGCTGAAATAGAAAGCAGTGCCAAAAATGCTTAAGCTATCAGAGACCTGAGCTAAAGGGTTCATGTGTCAGGTGCTGTACTTAAACTTACGAACTCAGGCCCAGAGGTAGTCTATCCACACTCATCTGCTGGCAGTCTACCTGCACTAATAAAATCTGATACTAACTTTTGAAGATGTAAGAGTAATGCTATGAATACTCAAGACACTGACAAGGCCTCATCAGAAATAACATTCAATATTAGATAAGAAGTGTTTATGGAGAATGCATTCAAGCCAGAACAGGTGAGGGAATTTACTTCTATCTTTTAAATGGAAAGAGATAAATTATTTTATAAGAAAAAATAAGAGATGGATTTAATACTGTAAAGCAAATACAGGGAGATATGATTGCACTAAAACTGCAGAAGAGAAACAAGGAGGGATAAGATCTGTATAGTAATAATAAATATCCTTACATCTGAGGTGATCACCCTATTGATCTCTCTTCAGAGACTTAATTAATCCACAAAAAGTGAAACAGCTTCAGTAGAAGGGAGTAACACGAGAAGAGCTACACCAAATCAGACCAAAGATCAACAGCTAGTCTCTGATAGTAGGCAGTAACAGTCATCTCAAARAGTGCATCAAGAGCAGAGGAAGCATATACTTCCTCAGAATACTCTCCCACTCCAAACTAAGCACAGCTCAGAGACTTACTTCCAATGAGATAAAGAAAAATACTACACGGTAGGAAGGTGGATTCAGACTTGAGAGTTCATGAGACAAGAGAGGCTTTGTCAAAAGAATTTAGACATATTGAACAGTGACATTCACACAGATGACAGTGTCCAGAGCCTTTCTTGGACTTTGGCAATATACATACAGAACAACATACAGAATTGGAGGAATTTACTGTTTGTTTTTGGTCAAAATGAAACAAAGCATGCAGCAGCACACAAATGTAGCAGCAGCATTAGCTGGTAAGACAGAGCTGCAGCCTTAGAACAGGGGCATCCTGGACGGAGGGCAGCGGAGGGCCCGCCAGCAAGAAGCAATCGCCACGCGCTTGCCCCACCGCTGCTTGCTAGGCTGCCGCTCTCACAGCTCAGTCTGGCAGGTCTCTCGCAGCACGTTCCTGTGCAATTACCCCGTTCATGAACATGTAGCATTACCACCTCTGCCCCAACTGCAGCTCCATTTCCTCCTCTTTTTCCCTGGGAATACCCACATGTTAACGCACTTGTTATCTTTCCAGAGGAAACTTTTAGCTTTCCAGCTTTCATTGTTTCAAGAGCGCAGCATTTTGATGAAAGCAGCATAGAGGGGTTTTGGACAACAGAAGTTTATGTGAATGTAAAATACATCATCGTTATTGGCATGGGCACCTCAAAGAGCTTCATGGTGGCAATATACTACAGTGATTGCATATACAAAAAAACCAAATTACATTAGCAGTATTCAGAAGGTATAAAAGAGAATGCAGGTATCTCAGGTATCTTTCCAGATGAATTCTTACTCCAGCCAAGTGTCCACTTACTGCTGCCATACCACATGAACTGYAAACTATCTTGTTCTTATCTCCCGTCTTCTCTGATGATTCAACCTGGAAATATTTGTAATGCCTGCTRAAACCTGTCCCTAAAAGTTATTTTCTTTATGACAAATCTTACAAATAAAAAGAGCYAGGCCTCTAACAGCCAGGCCTCCTGTCTCTTACAAACAAAGTATTGAGGCATATTCAAAATGTAGGCAKGTTTCTCAACTCTGCAGTTTATTCAGTTTCCTTAAATAATAATAGCTTATGTCTATTTATGCATTCATCAAGTCAATTGATTTTAATATTTTTTTAATTGAAAATATGTTGTAGAGATTAGATGCTAATTAGAGAATATATGTATTTAAAGTAATTTATAAAATATTAAATCTAATAAAATATTAGGTTTTCATGATTAATTTTGCATTAGTGATATAACTATATTTGTATTAATTAAAATTGCTTGATAATATATTTTTTAAGTTACAGACACTACACGGCGCGTACCTTTGTAAAACTGATGTTTAAATTAGCATTGCAGCAAGCATCACAAGTATTTCCAGGTTGAATCATCAGAGAAAATGAGAAATAAAACAAACCAGTTTAACAGATATTGTGGTGCAGCAATGGCAATATTGTATGAATGGCAAGTTCACCTGGCAAAACAACTGCTTTATATTCTATACCTTAAAAAAATACCACATAGGAACTTATTAAATACTAGAATGAAACTCGATTAGAGCAGAWCAGAAATTTTTTTTAAAGAGCTACAGACATTCTTAAGCTCTCCCCAATACAAAAACGTCATAACTATATAATCAAYAATTATCATAATAAACCATCACTCGTTCTAGACACACAGTGAGAAAGAACAAGTATTCCATTTCTCAGTCTAGAAATCTGGCTAGCATTTACAAATTATTTTCCAGCAAATATGAATCTGATATCCAGCATTGTCAGAATAAAGGTTTGCAAAATATTTACAGAATTCTAAGAGCAAGTTCTTGCAACGTTCAGTTAGAAATTTGGGGAGCTCAGAATTCTTAGACAAAGAAAAGTAATATGGTACAATAAAAGCTGGTTGTCAAGCTATGATTAATTATATTAATTTGTCATTTAATGCTTGACAGTTGTGATACAGTGACGCTGAGGGGGGAATAGATAAAATTGTGGTTCACATGCTAATATTGCTCAAATGAAAACCCGCTGACTAAAACATACATCACAGCACATTTATTCAAAAACATTCTGGATTATACATGTATCAGCCTGATATTCTGCTATAATACTGCTTCAGTGAAACCAACTTGCCTTTCATTTTCTTCATCATGAATTTAAAAATCTATTAACTGTTTTACATGATTGTTCAATAGCTGCCTCTGAATGTGACAAAGGCACTTGGTCAAGAAAGGGAGTTCACTTCTCTCTTGGTTTTGTCTGAACAACTATGTGGCCAAAAAAAAAATCAGACAGAAGGTAGATAACAGTGCTGTGTCTGAGGCTTGCTAAAGAAAACTGACAGAATTGCTGAACAGAAATAAAGGGGCTTGTGTGACAGCCTGTATACGCTTATGGAGATTTTTGAGAGAGAAAGCTGGGGGAAAACAGAAAAAAAGCCAACATATTTGACACTAAGAGCTTGAGGCAAATACAGGAAAGAATCACTTGTAGTCAATTTGCACTGGGTAAATTCTATTACAGGCAATTCAATTAATAAAAGCTCAGAAAATAAGTTAAGAAATAACTCCATGCATCAGTACAGGCTAGGGGCTGACCTGCTGGAAAGAAGCTCTGCAGAGAAGGACCTGGGAGWGCTGGTGGATGACAAGTTGACCATKAGCCAGCAATGTGCCCTTGTGGCCAAGAAGGCCAGTGGTATCCTGGGCTGCATTGGGAAGAGTGTTGCCAGCAGGTCGAGGGAGGTGATCCTGTCCCTCTACTCAGCCCTGCTGAGGCCTCATCTCRAGTACTGTGTCCAGTTCTGGGCTCCCCAAGACAAGAGAGACATGGAGCTACTGGAGAGAGTCCAGTGCAGGGCTACGAAAATGATCAGAGGGCTGCGAGAGCTGGGCCTGTTTAGCCTGGGGAAGAGAAGACTGAGGGGAGATCTTATCGATGTGTGTAAGGAGGGTGTCGAGGAGATGGGGACAAACTCTTTTCAGTTGCCCCATGTGAGAGGACAAGAGGCAATGGGCAGAAATTGAAGCACAGGCAGTTCCGCCTGAACGTGAGGGGGAATTTCTTCTCTGTGATAGTGACAGAGCMCYRGCACAGRTTGCCCARASAGGTTGTGGAGTCCCCTTCTCTGGAGATCTTCAAGGCCCACCTGGTTGCAACCCTGTCTAACATGCTCCAGGTGACCCTGCTTGAGCAGTGGGTTTGGACTAGATGATCTCCAGAGGTCCCTTCCAACATCAACCATTCTGTGATTCTGTGAAAACAATCTAGGTATAATGAGCAATGTGTGTGTTCCTCTAGCAGAGAAATATTTGTTTGTTGCCTATGACAGTATAGATTGGACAGTGTGGAGGCTTTATTCTTTGACAAGCGTACATATCACGATGTGCAATTGTATCCATGTGGTTATTTAAACTGTGCAGCAAAGTCAAGTCTACTTTATACCACTGAGGATGTGTCCACTGTAACCTAGTAAGACACCCATCAGGGGAAGAGCTGATGCTCTATATCCTACCTTAGATACATATATTAAAATCTTCTGCTTTTTATTTGTTTTTTCAATATTGAATTTTTAATACACAGTTGCAAACAAAGCCTTCTCAATCAATTTACTCAGTWTCTGTAACTTTTTGTAGCCAAACCACTGGAAGAATCTGCAACCTCCATGTAAGCCATAATGGCATACACTTCATTTGAAAGGCAAGAAATAGAGAACCACTAAAATTCCATCATAACTTGCTTATGCTATTAATTTAACAATATATTGCTGYAGAACAAATAAAATAAATTATGTATTAGGCATTTGCACAATAAATCATAGGAAAATGTTTTTCATAAAACTTGCTGAAATTTGGAGACGTTTTGACTGTCAGAGCAAACTTACAAAACACCACAAATGAAACCAACATCTTCACTTAAAATGACTGATTCTGGCTTACCTACTAAGTATACTACATTTTCCCCTTATTCAAACACAAGTTTGTGYTGAATGTATGGGAACAAAAAGTGTTCAGAAAGGACCTGTTTAAGTTTTCAATACAGGCGCTCTCACTCTAAGTTTATTCTTGGACAGAATGTGTTACATAGCTTTGTTATAGGTGCTTTCAGAAGAAAGATTTATGACCCTCCTAGTGCCTAATATTTATCTTCTCCATAGCAAATTCTTTCTTCTCTAAAGCATGCCATCAGCTATTTCTCATCTCTTAAGTACCATGCCTACAAACAAATCAGAACACTTCATCTTTTAAAGCATATAGTGGTGGACTTTTGTTCAGGGAAGGATTAATATGGAGGAAGGAGTAATTATATTAACTTAGAACATTGTGCAACTAAGTTTTCAATTTATGTTAAAATTTCTATACCTAACTCAGCCACATCATTTAGCAGCCTAAGTCACAGCTCTTATTTTCCTAAGTTCTGCCTRTCAGCTTTAATTGCACTGCTTCAGTACCTGCAGAAGATCATGACCATTTTAGTAAACTGCTCCTTTTTTATAGTTATTGCTCAAAGTGAGGTGTTGTTTAATCAGGAAAACTGCTACAATAACTCACATTGTCACCTGCCCATTCTTTGCAAAGCACAAAAATTCTCAGGTGAGTTCTCTTGGAGTGCTCACTTACTCTTACCTTTTACAAACTGTAGCTAGGTGAACTTATTGAATTCTTGACTTACAGCTTCATTCCTGCTCAGATTTCCTGTATGGGTTCTCYAAAGCAAAACAGTGTTCTCCTGCAAGAGGCATGCTGCTGGCTACAACCTACTTGTCTATGAGTCAAYGAAGCATGAGTTTGTCACATGGTAAAGCAAATAATCTAGTGTCTGTAATGCAAGACACTTTACTTCCAGTTCTTTAAGTGAAAAGAATACAATACTGTTCTAGTAATTCCTTTCAGTTTCTCATTAGAATTTTTAAAGAAACTCAGTAGAATAACCCTTAGAAAACTAGTGATATTCCATAAATACTATTTAAAAGAGTACTTTTTCCTYGTGCCATACTTGTGCCTCAGAGATACTCAATAACTCTATACATTTGCACTGTTCTAACAAAACTTCTGTGAAATTACATGTTTGTGCAAGCAACAGCWAAGCCTACGACTGTATGAAGGAAGCAAAAATATCAATTTTCAAGTGTCAACATCAAATCTGAAGCAGGTCCCTCTTCAGCTGTGTTGATGTTTAATCTCTATATATTTTCAGAATTTAAAAAAGTAGAGGGTAACCACAGAAAAATGTTCTCTTCTTAGTAAAGACGCTTGAAGGTTTGCCAAAAATACTTTTTCTAATACACYTTCTACTGAAAATTAATTTGAAATATCTAAAAAATATCTAAACAAGACAAACGTGCACACCCTGTAATTACATACCTTACTAAGTTTTTCCATGTCTTGACAGTATCCTGCTGCCTTTTTCTGCTCTTTGGTCATTTCTGAAACAAGCCTCATGATAGTTTCTCTGTTAGCCTTGGACTCCATCTCATGGRCACTGATGGCTTCTTGAAGAACAGCAATCTGGCTTTTTAGTGTCGTATTTTCTTTACATATTTCACAGGCCTAGACAAATAATTCAAATATTAGTAAAATTTTAAGAACACTTAACAGTAATCTATATTCATCACAATCCTAATCATCCTAAAAACGTGGTGTTTAAGACCTGTAGGTTAGATTTATAATTGCATTCTACTATTCCATTTTAAAATAGTAGAAAGACATTTAAAGTGAAAACCATATTCCCATCACAAACCCACATCTTGGTGTAACGTGGTTCAGACTTATTTCCGCACAATCTCTATGATCTATTAAAGATGTAGAGAGCTACTGTCACTTCTGTGTATCTGTACTTGACATGAAGCAGGTCAGAAAAATGAAAACAGATCATGTAACTATCTTCTTGTGAAAGGCAGACAGTTTTGGTTTGGTTTGCTAAGATTTATGTTTCCCAAGGCTTTGGAATAAGAAACCAAAAGCTTCTTTTCATGCTTGAATTTTTTTAGGCACAGGGAGACTTGAGCTAGTAACAGCTATTTCATTAGCTTATTCAAGGATGGGGCCAAATAACTTGTGAGTTTRTGTTCTGAACAACTGACACCTTGGAAAAAGTAGTAATTCCAGGAAGATTCTAGGTCTATTTTGGCACAATATGCTTCCAAGAAGCCGAATAGATGAGTGTGGACACTTAAGAGAGTATACAGGGAAAATAAGGAATAAAATGTACCCTGATTCCTACCAGCAAGATGGTTCTACAGATTAAGCCAGAGCACTTCTGTCTTAAATTAAACCATAATGTAGAAGACAACCTAGATACACATACCATGACCCCAAACAGAAAAACAAGTAGTTATGTTTTCCTAAAGCACACAATTTTCAGTGCAAACTAGATTTGCCATCTAGATTTATTTATGTCACTAAACATAAGTCAACACATTCTTTATTAAGCTCTATGTCTCATTATTTGTTTAACTCAAAGCATGTATGAGTTAGTTTAACACTAAATATATTTGCCTAAAATGATAACTAGACAGATTGCAGTAGAGCATCTGTTACAATTTGAATGTGCTTGTAATATTATGACAGCAAAGACTGTAAGAAATCACTGTGACACATACTTAAATAAATAATAAGTTTAATTTATTAAGTATTCCTTAGAGCCAGAATTCTTATAATATGAATATACTAAAGCAGAATTTCCCCAAATAGCTGGTATGCTCCCAAGTGAGAGAAAAGTAGGGATAGAGAACACCAGACAAAAATGAGAAAGATGCATAAAATTAGGATAAATTGGCCTTTAGCTGCATCTGAAAGGCTAACAGATCATAAAAACAATTTTCCTTTCCTGAATGGAAGCTTAGCTTCCAGAACTTTAGAAATATTCTGAAAAAAGATAATAAAGTTTTATGATTATGTTTCAAATACATCACACAGCAATTTATAGCAATTTGTTACAGGACACAGTTAGAGGCTGTTTCAGAGTAGACCATTTCAGATGTTTCTACTTAATGGTACATTGGCTTTAGATAAATATTAMGAACTAGTGGTACAATTTATAGGTCATCTAGTGATTCTCATTGCTAATGTTTTAGGAAAGCTTTCAGCTACCTATCTACTCAGGGTTCATACTTAGGAACTGCTCGTTAATTAAATATTTATGTAGGTAAGACAAAACTGAGTTCAGTGAAGTCTAATAGTGTTCAGCATCTGTAAAATCAGGACAATATGAAAAACTGATTAAATAATGATTTACAGACAGTGYTGTCATTTAGCACAAAGATTTTGTCTTTGTCATTTAAGTTGTTGAAATATTTGCTTTATTTCTTTGATAAATATTTTCCTAAAAATCATATAGAAGTATGAATGCATTTTTTGTCAAGTCAAATATTTTTAAGAATTAAACTCATTTTAGGAATATCCACTGGAGTAATAAAACAGTGAAATGTTTTAATGAGTCTCATCAGTACCTAATAAAAAGCCTTTGCCTACACATAATTACCTTTAAAATTAAATGTTCTTGAGCTTCCTCTTTTTCTCTGATGTCCGTGTCCAAGAATTCAGAAAGCTGTACTAGCAGCTCCTCATGTTTTCTGCTAATCTTCAAAGCTTCAGTCTTACTTTCTTCACGCTCATTCAAACATTTACTAATCAGCCAAAAAAAAAAAAAAAAAAAGGAAAGCGCATATCAGGATGAATGTTCTCTGAAACAGAGTTCTAGCCAAAAAACATTATCCTAAGATTATTGCTAGCTTCTGCACATTGTAAAATGATCTTTACAAGTTGTGTGTGTTAAATAATTCTCTAAATGTTAATATATATAACTTGTTAGTTGCCTTATGCGTAAACATTTTTTCATCTTCACTTTTGATTAGCATTTTAAAATAATCCTCTACGATCCCATCTTACTTAGCAMAGGATTTCACTAAGACACAGCAGCCCAATAAACTTAACACAAGTGCACCCAAGATAATAGTAATGGAGGCTGCAAGTAAAAAGGTAAGTAAAAAGKGGAAGAAAGGGATCAAATCCCTGTCGGGGGTGGGGGGGCACCTGACAGTGCTGTTCCACAGACTCTGGGCGAAAAGCCCCCTCTGATGAACGGAAGTGTAGGACATCCAGAATATTTTACAGGCAGCAGCAACCAGAAAAGGGAGACAGTAGTTTGCTGTAGGCACAGCCTTCTGCTGTGTAACACTACACCCCAAAAAAGAAGATGAAAAAAAAAAAAAAAGTGTAATCCTCATCAGGCCAAAGGGGATCAAGTTAAAACAAACGAACAAGAAAACTATCACAGAAGTCTGCAGACAAGGCAGCTTCTTTCTCAGTTTCAGGACTCTCCAAAGGTACCTATCAGGCAGATACGCATCCCACATGACATATCTATCAGTTAACAGCCAAAGTTACCTGCACGAAGAGTAGGTATAGGTATTCAAGTGCTCTATAAAAATGAACAATGAAATAACAGAGTGGTTGATTTAATTCATTTGCATGAACACGGTTACATTCTTTTCATTGCCACAGACAAAGACAAGTTTAGGAAAAAAGTACTGGCATAGTCTATGTAGATAATAAACATATAGAAGTGCTAAACTTTGTTCATGGCACTGTAGCACTGAGCATCACTCCTGAGAAACTGCAAAAGAACAAATTGGGRAAAAAAAAATCAAAGAGCTCAAAATAATGATTTGTGAAATCCAGGTATCAACTCCAACATCATTTCAGAATATATAAGAATGAACAGAACTAATCAGAAGGAATTGTTTGTATTCTTGGTATACCATTCAACAGACACGGTCAGAAGGAACAGGTATCAAGCTGTTCACAGCATTTCTTAAACCCAGCAACATGCAGAGATCACAGATAATGCTACCAAACAGCAATGAAAAAAAAAAAAAAAAAAGAATTTTCAGTTCAGATTTATTCTCAGAGATAACTAATATTAGAACAGTACTCAGTGGTAAAAATGCAATTGGTACAAGAGCTAGAAATCTTTCAAGCTTCTAGAGGAGAAGCAAGGTACTCTCTAAGGCAAGTTCTTGACSAAGATTTGAGCACTAGAATAAAATGAGATCTAAGATACCCCCGAAGAGTTATCTGTTAACTTCAGCAACTTTATTTTAATTCTATTACAGTATTTATTTATTAGAGCACAGAATTGTTGTAAGCAATGCCAAGGTGGCCATTCTTGCAGTTTTAGGACTCTCTCTTTTTCACTTTTGCTTTATTTTTCTCTAGGATGGCAATTAAAGAAGCAACTGAGCACCATTCCATAATCAAAAACCATCATGAGACACTTCTGGGAAATACATGRCGGTCAGCAAAAGAGGCAGTCCATGAAAAAACATAAGATACTGCCGTAGAAAGGGGATCAGCCCAGTTGCTGTCATTGCTGCAAAACARAAGAGAGTAGAAGAATAAAAGAGAGAAATGAAAATCATTAATTACTTCTCTACATAGAATGAGGAAAATGTTGTGCAATACTGCACAGCACACACACTGAGCCAAAAGAGCGCTATTTTATGCGGCATGCTCTGGCCCTCAGATTAAAAGTACCTCAGTTTCCTCACTTCAAGGCAACCGATATTCTCCTCCATTACCCCAGCAAAACTAAGCTGCAAGATGGCTACTAAACTGCTGTCCTGAAGAGGGATACATCAGAAGTGGAAATGTGGAGAATCCAGAAATGGATACACACATATACACTACTGTATTAGACTGACACTTGTATATCATACTTCGTATGCAGTCTAAGTACCTGTACAAGCCTGATTCAACACAGGTGTCAGATTTACTGCCAAAGTGGTGCCCAGATGACCCGCACACATCTAACTGATGGCCCTGCTTTGAGTGGGGGGTTTGATCAGATGACCTCAAATGGTTCCTTCCAACCTAAACTACTCCATGATCCCACATACCAAAAATCCACACCTCAGACCATGTTGAACTTGCTGTGTATGCACTATGGAGTTGATCTGTGCTGTTATCATCTAGTACTTCTGACATCCTGCAATTTGATCAAAGTTACTGTGTTACAGAGTAGCTGGAAATCCTGGAGGAATGGAGGAAAGCCTGAATTCCTGTGCAAAGCAAAACTTCTCAGTGGGGAAAAAGTACCTGTCTAGGGAAGCCCAAATGTGCAGCAGTRCTAAGACAAGCTGTATATACCACAGGAAACATCTGGTCTCACATATTAATGGTCAGCTTAACCTTCAAGAGGACTTGAAATATCATAAGGCAGACAGCTTTTTTCAAAGCACTAACAGATTCATGAAATGTTTGGTATTACATATTCAAAGAGTCTTCATATTAATAAGAACTTTTATAATGTTAACAATGACTTTCCAACCTTTTATCAGATTCTAGACAATTTTACACATAGCCAAGGCAGCAAAGCATATATTAATTACATTCTTAAAATGTACAGGCTAGTTTTGGAGGCAAATTTTTCTGCAAGTTAACAACGATAACATAATTTAAATATAGATTTTAATCTTTTAAAATTATTTTTCCTTTGTAATCTTTGAATSAAAAATAAATGAAATTCACTCCTTAAAGCCAGGGCATGAGAACTTCACATATCATTACTTGCAATGTATTTTTTAAAGTCCATGCTACTCTGCAATGACATAATAAGCCTTTATATGGATTGCTTCTTGGTGACTGCCATTTCAGAYGTGTTCAGTTTACAAATTGAAAAATATCTCCTTGTCTTCTAAGCATGCAAACTGTCCTGTGGCTCTGAAAATCAAGGCACATCACATACAGAACTGCAACTGCTTCTAAAAATAAAGAATCTGAAGTACCAGGCACACACTTGATAACTACGAACAACCTTAATTACCTTCAGTACAACCATACAGGTATGAGCACCTAGAAGATAGGCAATGAGATACAAAAAAAGTGGAGCATAGCTCTTTCACAGTTTTGCTAGCTCTTCAGAACTAATGAGCAAAGAGAATGAGGAAAAAAAAAGAAAAAAAAAAAAAAGCTTTTCACACTTCAGGCTCTAAAAATACCATGGCAATAGTCCTGTTGAGTAGAAAAGCACCATTTTGAATAGGAGAGGTGTACTTCTTGGAAACCAATCACAGAATTCATTAAACATTTTTGATTCTATCCCTGGGTATAGAATGCAAATGTGCATTTCATGCCTACTGACTTGCTCTTTCCTTCTAGAAATTAGTGGTGAAAATCTTGAATGTCTGTTTATGGGTAGTCATGTGCCATGCACTACTAAGGTGGTCAGAGTAAGCAACTAAAACTCACTAAGTCAATATATTGACTAGTATTAAGTGGGAGGACATAACCATCTGAATGAGAAAAAGGATGAAGGAAAAAAGCTTTGAAAGCTTACCCTCCCTTTTTTCCTTCCTTTTTTGCTAGCACTCTGGTGGTATACACTACGTGTGCAGTGAACTGGATCTGGGATTGGCATATTTAGTTATCACTTGGAGCAGTTCCCTGGTCCTGTTCACCATGTGGCCAYACAAATGGAAGTGCCAACAAAAGCAAACCAGGCAAAACAGAGCAGGCAAGTAAAGGACAAGACCACACTGGGGGTGGCAGCACAAATTTGTGCCACATAACTGTAACAAAAGCCTACTACTATGAAACTATTTTGAAAGTTTTCTCCTAGTGAGTCAAGCAAGTAGGGTAAGAGATCCTTCTTTCTTTCGGTCAAAGATAGCATTTTAAATCTTAACAAYTGTTATCTTAGAGACTGTGATGTTTACTATCCTGTAAGGATGTMTAATATACTTTTTGGCTTAACTATTCTTTTGCTTACATTTGGATTATAATCTAAAATCTTTGGCAATCCACATCAGCACTCTCCAGGTAGGGCTTTTGGCAAYTCAGCTGGTAATAAACAAGCGCAATATAATAGATTTCTCCAGGTTCTAAAATAACTTAATTATCCACTTGAAATTCACAAAGCCTGGAAGAGCTGTGCAAAATACTCACTTGGGAAAAACAGACATCTGGTAAACACTCATCTTGCKCTTTGCTAGACAATATTAAGATGGACATTGCATTCTCATTTAAATACCAGCCYTGTAATGGTTACAAGAATGGAAAAAAGCAAGGCTTTCGACACTTTCTCCCATAACATCCTCTTAGGCAAGCTCAGGAAGTGTGGGTTAGACAASAGGACAGTGAGGTGGATTGAGAACTGGCTGAAAGGCAGAGCTCAGAGGGTTGTCATCAGTGGTGCAGAGTCTAGTTGGAGGCCTGAGGCTAGTGGAATGCCCCAACAGTCCATCTTGCTCAACTTATTCATCAGTGACCTGGATGAAGAGACAGAGTGCCTCCTCAGCAAGTTTGCTGATGATACCAAGCTGGGAGGAGTGGCTGACACACCTGAGGGCTGTGCTGCCATTCAGAGAGGCCTGGACAGGCTGGAGAGCTGGGCAGAGAGGAACCTCCTGAGGTTCAACAAGTGCAGGGTCCTGCACCTAGGGAAAAATAACCCTAGGCATCAGTACAAGCTAGGGGCTGACCTTCTGGAGAGCAGCTCTGCAGAGAAGGACCTGGGAGAGCTGGTGGATGACAAGTGGACCATGAGCCAGCAATGTGCCCTTGTGGCCAAGAAGGCCAGTGGTATCCTRGGCTGCATTGGGAAGAGTGTTGCCAGCAGGTCGAGGGAGGTGATCCTGTCCCTCTACTCAGCCCTGCTGAGGCCTCATCTGGAGCACTGTGTCCAGTTCTGGGCTCTCCAGGACAAGAGAGACATGGAGCTACTGGAGAGAGTCCAGTGTAGGGCTACGAARATGATCAAAGGGCTGCAGCATCTGCCCTACGAGGAACATYTGCAAGAACTGGGCCTGTTTAGYCTGGGGAAGAGAAGACTGAGGGCAGCAGCACAGTTACTGCCCACCACATAGCCAATCCAATCAACAGATATGTATCTGAAAAGGCATCACATAATAAGGACAGGCAAGGGCAATAGACTGCTGCTGGAGATAGAACTCATCACAACTGTGCTATGAAAAGCATAAAGTTTACATCAGTGCCATACTTGGAAATACCTGCATGAGGAAACCATACCTTTTTTTTTTTTTTTTTTTTGCTGCACTCAGAAACAGACCTCTGTGCTCATATTTGATAAATAAGGTTATACCAAGCTGAGCCATATCTTAATTTTTCCTCCAGAGGACACAACTCTTAAAACCTTATTTATGGTCTAACAACTCAAAACAGAAGACTAATTTCAATACCTTCCACACACTCAAGTAGAATGATTTTGCAAGGCACCAAAACAGAATTCAGGAGGCCTGCAATGAAGTCTACCTACTGACATATTTTTCTRTGTTGACAACTGCTATATTCTGTCATTGCAAACACAAATAGTTTCATAGCTCATATRAATCTTACTGAAGTTCAGCATTTTGCTCATGAAGCTTCTCCTTCAGCTCCCAACTCTCCTTGAATACTTCCTGAGCTCTCAACTCAGTTTGCTTTTTAGAAGTGGCGAGCACACTTAATTCTTCCTCCATCTCTTGAACTCGGGTTTGCAAAGACATAAGTAGAGAAGTCTGTCTAGCGTTGTTTTCCTTGTAGCTTTCAGCTTCAGCCTTCAGCTCTTGAAAAGAGGCTTCTTTAGAGACCATTTTGGATCTGAGTTCAAGAAGCTATAAACAGAAGAATAAAAAACACAAAAAGAAAGGAAAAGTCTGTCCAAACTGAAATATCAAACCACATTAAAAGTTTAAGAATGTGACAAGAGACATTTTGGAACAAAAGTGTCAGTTTTGTATTGCTAAGAGACTGGGTGGAGAGAGGCAACTAACTTTCTTTTCAAAGTAGAAAAGAATAATAGTAAAAGGGGTTAGCAAAAAAAAAGCTTCTGTTATGTAATACAACTTTTTAATATAATCTCCTACAGGAAGATAAATACATTCATAATTTCAGAATTTAGGAAAAGCCAATGTAAAGGTTTTCTGCATAACCTTAACTCACATTCSTTACACATATACAGTTGCAATACTGTTAACACCATCACTCCCACCTTCTTGCCCGTTTCCCCACTTTTGCCAATTCTAGTTCCCAATCACACAAATAATTTACAGTTGCTGGGAGCAGCAAATATAAAGGATCCTGTTTTATGAGGGTGGAGCATYGCGTTTTGATGATTTGCAGCCTTTTCAGAGGCAATGAAATTTTTCGAGTTGTGCTCTAGGCAGCCTCTTCTCAGTATATGCAAACAGTTATTTTTCAGTCCAACCCAATGTAGCTGGATTTACACAGAAACAGAAAGACTCTTCGGGGAGGGTAGGAAGAGATCAYTGCCAAATTTCAAGAACTTGTTCCAAAGATGATGCTAGATCTTCCCAACAGCTTAAGGAGTTCATTTGTTTTTCTTTTCCCTCCCTGAAAATTTTCAGTTATAGTACCATTTTCTACTCAACTATTTCTGCTACAAACATCTCCAAAAAGTGAGCTTGAGGCAGACATGCCAGGCACATAAAATTTCAGTGTTACTATTATATGTTGTTAAAAGGAACAAGTAATTGAAAGCAGAATTTTTGTTATAAGAAGTGTTAAGCCACATTTAAGCTTTCCTTACAACTCAGTTATAAGCAGCAAGATATAAGGTGACCYGTTAGCTCCTAGTATATAAAATTAATAGGCACATAACTAAGCATTAACCGCTCTTTATGATTTGCATTAAGGTTTTTAAGTTGTGAAAAATATTTTAAGAAATTTAAAGATATTACAGTGTAACTTAGGAGGTCAGAATAAATTCATGGTTCTACCAGAGTCTAATCASTTGGAACAAACTCCAGACACTCTGAGTGAAATTTCAAGAGACTAGTGAACCATTTGAATGGTTGTTGCCTTGGAAAAGGGATGTTCCCCACCATGCAACTCCTGCCTTCTTCCTTGCATTGCTCTGGGCTCTGGTACTTGTCTGACTTCTCAACAAAACAATTTAACTCACTCAGCTGAAGGAAAAGAATTCACTTTTTATGGAGAAGAGATAGGCAGGAAGAGTGTAGGTTTTTTGAAGATCTAAYGAACATAGTGTTTATAACACTGACRCAGAACAACCCTTTTGAAGAGGAAAAAAATATCAGTCTTACTGAGAACTGTCTTGGAACCACATTCTAAATCTTTAGATTTTGTAGCATATCTCCCTCTCTTCCTACAATGCATTTTTACCACCGACCATATGTGGTTGCTAATATTCATGGAGATACGTGGTGAAAATTAGTCCTTCCATTCAAAAAAAAAAAAAAAAAAAAAAAAAGACTATTATTTTTAGCTGGATCAGAAAGCTGATATGACTCAAGCTACAGCAAAAAAGGTACTATTGAGAAGTCAGGTAGATAGACCACCCCTTCAACAGCAGCTCAGTCTCTGATCAGCTTACACTGCTAAAACCCCTCCTCTGCAAGCACTAGTTCATCAGACACTTCAGAGTTGACATAAATCAGCATTGTTTTTGAGGAAAGCAGCTTTGACCCTTCCTAGGCTCAAATGTTTCATCTCCATATTCCACCCTCTTCTTTGTGCTATGCAAAAATATTTATAAGGCTATGAAGTAACATAGCCTGGGAAACTGATTCGGCTAAAGCACAGCCCAGAAGGAGAGGCTTTATTCTTCAGATGAATCATTTCCCCAACCCAGTGTGCTGTATAACTACACAGATATTCATGTCAACCCAAAGGATGAGGCAGTGTGGGGAAGGGAATGAGCAGCTGAATGAACAATAGAGCTGCTTTGTTTGGCAGCTGGACCAAGTTATTGTAGCTTAAAATGTTCATAATCTTAAATTTTTCTGTGGTTCAACTCCCCATCTGCAAAATGGGATATTTTTTTCTTCTGTCCATTGTTTTTGTGGTCAGTTTCAACAGCAGAAAGGGCAAGAATAATCCCATATCATGAGTTTTACAGAGCACTCAGCATAACCAGACTTTGACCTTAACTGGGTCATGAAGGTCTTTATTAACAAGAGCATGAGCAGCTGCCTTCTTGACTATTCTTTTGCTTTTGCAATAAGAATGTTGAAAGAATCTATAAATCACTCAGTTATGCTGGCAGTAAAGCCATTCAAGATTTCAAATAATATAGAGAACAAATTATTTACATGAGAACATGAAGTTTTGAATGACTTTTTTAAAATGATAAGTAGAGTTAAACTATTGAACCTATATAGCCATTAAAGACCTTTTACAATCTTCACAGTATTTTCAGGATCTTTACAGCAGTTTCAGGATCAACTGGTCAAAGTTCAGCTCAGCCGACACACACTCATCCCTGTGGTTTTAATTTGATACTCTATTAATAAGTCATTCTCCTATAACATTACATATTCTTGCTGTTATCCGTAATAAAAGAAATTTTATCTCATTGGCAGACAGAGCCTTTTTTAATGTTCACGTGTTACAGAAGTGTATCTCAAAGCACTTTACAAAGTGCAAGAGAAATACACATTTGTAAAATGTACAAATGTTTAAAGTACTAATTGGATGATGAATGTTTCAAGTTTCTGTCATGTTTTAGGTATACATATATGTTATGCACACACAAACATACATTCACACACACATATCCCTAGATCTATGGATGCAGATAAATGTATGCAGCACTTCATTTCTCTCAGCAGCAAATATCTTTGCCATTTTAAAACTGACCAGTGACTGCACTGTAGAATCAGATTAAATAAGTCCTATTCAGCTATATATTTAAAAAGAGTGAAAATATAGAAACTCTGAAAATTGTCTAAACAAATCCAATTGTTCATTATAAATGTTACTTCCTCCAGTTGCCTACCTTACATCTCTCCTGAGTTACCATCCCCACAGCAGAGAGAGCAAAAAATTATGCTTATGTGTACTTTAGTTACTCTAGTTACAATCAGCCTTATTAGCTCAAACACACCTTCACTGGCAACATAAGAAATACAAATTYTGGGAGCTGTAATTTCATTAAAAAGGAGAGATGAGCGAGGATGGAGCTACACATTAAGTCGCCAGCAATAACAGGATGACAATAATCACAAATTTTATACAGTCACAATTCTGAAGTATTAACTTTCAGGTTTAGTTACCAAATAGTGTATTCACACAAAGATAATAATGACCATGGTAAAAGACAGACTCTAGTGCCAATATTTCAAATATACAGTCATAATAAGTTCTCGGATACCGAGCAACCAGAGTAAAAAATAAAATAAAAATAATAAAAAAAAAAGTTATGAGAAACAAAAATTCTACATCAAAAGACAAGGACTTTTGGACTTCCTAYGAATATTTTATCCTCTACAGAAAGTAACTGTAGAGAATCCTCAAGTCTGGAGAAGGATTTGGAGGTATTTTAAAATGTACCTCTGACTGGGCACAATCATACTTCACCAAAAGTGCTGCAAGTTCACTCTGAGCAGTTTCAGCTGCAGCCCGATATCGATTCATCTGCTCTCTAGTGACAGGAATATCCGAAGGAAAGCAATCATAAGATTCCTGGGAAGACAACACAAAAAGAAAACTATCAAACATCACATTTTTGCATACCTTTGCTTCRGTGTTTGGTGGGCCTTTTGAGCTACTAAACAGCATTTATTCCAAGTACCTTATTCCCACAGTAACTGATTCTATTAGAGTAAACAGTGACTTTTCTACCAGTCAGCACTTCCATCTGCAAGTTCAGTCACCAGTGTCTTTAAGGTGACAAAGTATATCAGCAGCGCCACTTACATGGTTGCTGCATGACTAAATATGAATATATATAAAGTATCCTTGATGTCAGAGAAAGACTTTTTTATTCTTTACATAAGCCCATTACCCCTAAGAAGTGCTGGGCTGCTCTGTGTATCTATCTAGTTTAGCAGTATGGAGGAGAAAGAAAAAAACCAATGAGAAAATAAAAGTCGAAGTACGCAATCATTAAGTTATCTGACTTTTCTCAACCCTGCTTCTAGCTGCTGCTATTCTTGCCTTTCAACAGTTCCCTTTATGCAATGGGCTATAACCACTGGGCTAATGAAGCTGCAATGGTGTAGTTCTGAACCCTCAGTTTTATTCTTTATAAAGGTATCTTGCAGCACTTAACACAGAAATTGCAGTTGCCTTAAATAACACCAAGTTAATTTAACTGATAAAAACACAGAGCGCGTGCATGTGGGGGGGGAGTAAATGAAGATACATGGTAGCAACTCCTGTACAGAGTTAGAGCATCTCTCTCAGTATCTTCTTTCCAACAGCAACCTTAAACAGAACCCTGAGTAAATACCACATGCTTGTGCTGTATGTTCTCCTTCAACAACTCCAYAACCTTCAATTATTTACATCTCAGGTTATTCCCTGTAGTTACTATGTATTTAGTAACCTTCAGAACGTTCCTCTTCTASCAACTTATCCAGTCTTTTCTTCAATCCATATAAACTTTCATCATCCAAAATGTTGTTTGGCAAGGAACTCTACAAGTACATCTTATGCAAAGAATCACTTAACTTTTCAGTGTGGCTTTTACTACTTACATTTCATGACCTCCAATTCTTATGTTGGACAAGATGGTGAAAAATCAGTCCTTTCAATCTTCTCCATGCCTCAGCTGTCTCTTTATCAAGTTAAGGTGTCCATACCTACCCAGTCACTCCTACCTGCTCCTCAAAGTCACTTTAAGGTTTGCACAGTTCTGCTTTTATTTCTAACCTGCCAAGGTTAAAGGTCTTTTTGAACTTCTTCACTTAGAAACAAGTTCAGCTTAGTGAATGATGGTTTCTCCTCCCTAGAAGTCATCATTGCCATACTGACCTCCTTTCATCCTTTTTCAAGCCCTTCTAATAGATGGYAAGCATTGGCTCTGTGCCTCCAGCACAGTAGTATCCTTCAGGCCACTTGTAAGGCTAGAGCTCTTTTAGATGCACATTTTTGACTTGTCAAAACAAGCTCTCTCACGTATGCTCTACTATAAAAATGGAGAATAAGTGTAGTGGATTTCTTTGCCTTTGATATTTAAATTTTTCCATACAAAACTTCAAACTTGAGATGTTGATAAAAACTTTGTAAGACAGAACTTTTTTTCAGATCAATAGTAACCACAAAACTAAGACATTAACACCTTCAGAATAGTACTATGTTTAAGTGATATTTGGGAGCATATAYAGCAGAGGAGAGGACATGAGATTTTTATTCCATCAGCTTCCACAGAAGACTGAAGCCAAACTGCCATCCTAATGCTTTTAGTACGCATCAGGAACGCACATCTACTCCAGGTCATGACTGCTATTGAAACTAGGTATCCAAACAAGAGAGAGACAAGGTATTGCTTGCACTTCATGCTGACCAGCAAAGGCATTATTTTTGAAATACACTCTTTTCAAGCAAGACTTGGAGATACAAATTCTTGAAAGCCATTCACAATTTCTTAATGGGCTACAGTATCTTAGTATGTAATCAGTATTAACTCCATATGGAAAAAGCTGCACATTTTGTATAGGTTTATCTTACTTAAAATTCATTCTTTATTGTAGTGTGAATTAGATGAAAAGTTATTTCTAGATAATTACCTGAAAAGAAAATCTTACTTTGGAATAAAAACTATTTCAGTTCCAAATACAATATTACCCTCCTGTAATAAGTAAGCTTGTAAATACTGTTTCACAAGTATAGATTTAAATATGCATTTTAGTAGAAAAGCAAGAAGCATTTCTGTGGTGGGCTGCTTTAGGAAAATAGCATCACTGAATAGTGATAGAAAAAGTCCATGAGGGATGTGATTAAGAGAGCAGCCAAACACACAAAAGGGCCGCTGAAACAGACCAAAGCTAGATGGATTTGATTTATTAAGTCCCTCTGCAAATTGTGCAATTGTTTCAGTTCTGGTTAGAGCACAAAAGCATGCACGCACACACACACAAATGTATTTTTAATTTGCCTGTCAATAAACCATCAGTGTTCTATGGATTAATAAGCAACTTGGAATAGTTCATAAAAATATTCAATTAGAAAAAACAAACTCTACATCTGTTCAGTGGACAATATAACCCTTACCAAAACTACTGGGAGTACAAATAGTTTTCTGCTGCATCTTATCTTCAGGGCATGATTAGGCTTTAGAAAGATTTTTTTTTTTTTTTAAAGAGAAACCCATACCAAGAGGGAGCAGCACACACAGTTAGCTCTGTGCGAAGACATCTCAGACAAAAATTTTGCTTATTTCCATTCTCATATGCTATTCAGACTGCATGAGTGGAAGACCAACTGAAGCACAAATTGTGTTTTTTAAGAGAAGACTACTGACTGACTTGAAGACAACTACCTGAGATGTAAGAAAGACAGAATAACTAGCAGCTCAGTTGAGATCATTTTGGTCTTTTTACTCTCCTTTCCCTACATTTTTCCTGTAATTCTKGACAGTAATTTAGGCTGTGAAATCAACGCACTTCCAACAAGGCCTTCTCAAGCAGAATTATAAATGAAATGTCTTACTAATAAAATAATAAGCGTCACATTTCCTTCCTGCCAGCCCTCAAGTACCAAGGTAGCCTTAAGTGAGCGATTACTCACCATCACTACTAATAGCTATTTCAACTTCAGATGGGCTTAAGAAGTTATGGAGCTTTTCCTAAGAACTCCCTTCTTTTATACCAAAGAGGGTGTAGCTCAGATTGCCAAAGCTGAGATAAGGAAAGCCATGTGCCACATGTGGAAACAGCCATCAGACGGCTTGATAAGAAAGTTCCAAAATACTTAGGTTTCATGATGTCAGAAACCATGACTTTAAAGGTGCATCCAGAGTTTATAGGAGGTTAACAGAGACTCTTGTACATATAAAGTTAAAATGTGACATGCTGCCCTTCTGCTTTCATGTATATCAGCTTCAGTTTTCAAGTTGAGATAAATCAGAAACTCAGCTCCTACCTACTCAAAATAGCAAAAAGAAAGAACAGTTTTCTAAACAGACTACCATCTAGTGAAATAACCCTCTCCTATCAGAAACATAAGTAAAAAGGCCTAGGAAATAAAGCAAAATTGCTAGTTTGGACTATAATAGAATGTAAACAACCTTAGATTAGTACATATAATATTGTCAACTCTTTTTTTCATCTTTCTTCAGCTTTCTCATATACACTGGGTTAGATCCATCCAGTTCAATCACATCGATCTCCCTCAAAAAAACTCAGTTGTGCTCCTTCAAAAACACAGGAGTTGCAACTCATCAAGTCAGATTGATACATACAGTATAGCTCATGGTCACATATAATACAGGACACAAACTCTGAGATAAAAGAGCTACTAATTTTCTCAACACCTTATCATCATTCTGAGGGAGTAAGGCAAGGCATGTGCTGTCTCTGATACTTTGTCTGCCTTTTTGCTTTACTCCACTTGTTGTTTAATATCACTTGAAATCTTCTGAAGAAGGGATTTTTGTTTCATTCTGTAATACAACAGGGCTCCAAAACCATAGCTTGAGCTTGGAAACAGTAATAAAAAGATAAATACTTTTATATTACTATATTATTGTATATTTTCTTTTTCTTTCCTTAAACAAACACAACCAATTTTGACTCTACAGACAGAAGGAATAAATCTTAAAATTGACAAAAGAAAAGATTATAGACTGTTGCCAAAGAAAGAAGGCCTCTGTTCCTCAGTAATAATCAACACGAGAAAACCTTTTATAGCTGGAACTTCTGAAACCTACATTTGTCATATGACTAGATTTTAAAGGGATGAACTTTAAAAAAATGGAAATGCAAAGATGGAAATACAGTAGGATTTAAAATAGATTTAAATGAAGCCAGGTGCAAAAGTTAGAGAATCACGATTTCACTCACTCACAATTTTAGTGAGATTTACTATAGAAGTAGTTCTCTGCATCTTGAAGTGCCTTTGTAAATACGAAGCTAATCATATATTGCACCACCACACTAGAAAAGTTAGTATAATTATATTTTTGGCAGGGGATATGCATATTTAAGTGAATAGGTTTTTTTAATCTTTTGCCTGCAGCTGTTCACAAGTCTGGTAATTAAACATACTTGTATGAAACCATTTCATCAGGCATGATTCTACTGCAAAGATAAAACTTAGTAGGCAGATGTGGCACTTCTAAGTTTCTCTGGAAAAAATCAAATCTAATAGCTCATCAATACTATTTAGTTTATACTGAATACTGTTAAGGCAATAAAATAAATAAAATGTTAAAAGAATTAGAGGCAATGGACAGGAGAAACCTTCATATTCAAGGCCCGCCTGGATACAATCCTGTCTAACATGCTCTAGGTGACCCCCCTGATATCCAGAGGTCCCTTCCAACCTGACTGATTCTATGATTCTATATATTAATACTCAACCACTCCGGTTTGAGGGAGAAGGAGGGRTGTCTCACATTTGCTTTATGAACCTTTGTTAATCACTTTCTATTCACCTGCAAGAAAATGAAGCTTGTCGTATCAACTCAAATTCTAAACAGAATTTAAAATACGTTTACAATATTTATGAGTAATACCTACTTAGACTTTCAGCTTTATTAGTAATTTAAATGCAAGAGTTGTAAAACTCAGCTTAGAGGCATTTTTTCAGCAGATGTAGTTGATCAGTACAGTACATGAAGTTGGTGTTGCTGTGAGGGGATTTTTGTTTTGAGTTTTCTCTCTCTCTCTCTCTTTTAAAAAAAATAGCAACTTTCACCTTCCTGGTACCCAACTTCTTGTTATTGAATTAGCAAACTTCACCTAATTTCAGATTGGCAGAACTTCAGTAATACTCGTTTTATACCTCCTTAAATACTTCAAAAACCTTCAACCATTCAGGTCGCTCATTCCCATTCTGCTTTTGTCAACTTTTCTTTTATTAATAAAGCCCTTTCCCGATGCTCCTCTCTCTAATTTCAACCCTGGCAAACACTGCTGCCACTGCTCCCATCCCTTTCCCAAAATATACATATAAATCCCTACTGAAACAGAAAGCCCTCAGTAAAGCATCACCCTAAGTGACCTGCCAGCGTATTCTTTCCCTTGCCTCTTGCCTATAGCAGACATACACTACTCAGGGCAGGGGTTCCCTCTTCCCATTTCCAAACCACCTAAGTACATTAGGGTTACCATGTCAAAAACAAACAATGAGTCACAAACCTTTGTCGACTCCGTTCTTCCCTTGAAACTACAGGGGGGGGAAAAAGAGGAAAAGAGATTGAAAATTAGAATTAAACTGATTTTGTGAAATGAGGATATAGGGCATTCCAAGATTTTTCATAACCTGCTTCATTAAACTAGTTCATAATTTATTGTCAACTAAATAGGGTGAAAAAAACAGAAAACTGTAAGAAAGCTTTTCTAGTAAACCAGAAGCTTTGATGGCCTCCACAATATTCAAATTTTCATCCTCTAGCTAAAATAGACATTTTCACTTTGAGTTATAATCACCGTTTCAGCTGCAAACATAGGCCTTTGGCAGGTAGAACCTCCTTCTGCAACTGCTTTATATGTATTGCTATTGTTCATTTCATCACAGCTTCTTTTTATCCTCTATCTACTCTACAGTAATAAATCAAGAAAAACTAAATCTGCCTAACAAGCATGTAATCAATTTTAATTGGTTGAACGCACYCCTTTCTCCCTAGACCATAAGTTAACTAGTAGACCATTTTTAACTGTACATTTGTACAGAACTTAGTAYACAATTGGACACACTGGGCTATCCAATAATCACATACCTAAAGACAAAGGGCAAATTTGAAAATAAGACAATTGTACAAATTCCAGTGTCATAATAGTTTATATTCTGAAAGCAAGAAAATGAGAGATCCTGAGACTATAATACTTCTTTCTAATATGACCTAAATTAATATTCATGGATGTAGATATACCTTTAAATGGTTTTCATTTCTGAAAATATGATGCACTTTCTTAACACAGTACAACAGCTGATTATTATTTGCTGTCACCAGAAGATGACAACATCTAGTACGAAGTATCAGGGAGACTGCATTGTTGAGACATTCCCACCCAAAATTAGCTCCTTAAAAAATTACAAGGAAATTCAGTCCCCAAATATCCAAYTGCTTCTGTAGGAGGCTAAAGTGTCCTATAAATCAATGGGGATCCATAGAAAATMATTTTGCATGGTCTGAAGTGCTGAAAAGGGGAGCTTAAACATTGTGTTCTGACTCTATTGTAACAGCAGCAARAAAGATAATATTAAAAGTTTGTTTTCCAGAATCTAATTAGTTTAGTTTTCTGATTAAACATTTGAAACATGTTCCAACAACACCATTTTCAAAACTTTGCTGTAAAATTSATAGAAAAGACAAGAGAACTGCTTCAGCATTCACAGATCATATAAATTTTATTTTGGAAAATAATCTACTTCAAAATAAGAAACAAGTTTAGGAGTACAACTTTTCATAAAATCTGCAGGAGAAAAAGGAAGTCTCACATAAATAACCACAAGTTCCATGAAAATCAGGAGRCTGAACCCTGTTCAGACATTAATTAGTGAGTCAAATAAAGGGAAGGCAGGCAGAATTTGACTATTACACGTTTTGCTTGGTAAAAATGACCAGCCAAGCAGCATGCACATAGCTTCAGAATAGTCACTGCACCTAAACACACCAATGAGTGTCAAAACAATAAGCCATCAATATACAATAAAGCAGATTGTTAACGCAAATGAAAACAGACAAAAATCAGATCTACTCAGGAAAAAAAAAAATCTCTGTTCGTAAATAAACCAGCTTCTATGTGTRTTTTGGATAAAGTTAATTCTGTGTAATACTTAGCAAAATTTGCCTCCCCTTGGAGATCTAAAAATATTTTTAATACTATATTAATAGCATTTTTAAATTCGCAGGTAATATTTCAAAACCATTTCAGATTTATCAGTTACTCTTTCACATTATATCAGCTGCCAGATATGTCTCATTATTTTTGATCACTTTCAACTCTATTTTCTTCCTGCTAACAAGGTCAAACTCTTCACAGTTTTTGTGTGTTCAATTCCGAAAAAAGGTTTTTTGTTATATACCTGCTATTTTTTTTCTTTAAACACATTAGTACACTTTTCTAGAAACATACAAAACTGAAGTGTTTCCAATAGCTCAAATAAATTACCAGAGAAATTTTCTAAATGCCTTTCAGGAGAACAATGCTCAGTGCTACCTTCTTTTACAGTAACCATTAAAAGGTATTAATGAAAGGTAAAAACCACTGTCTTTGTTATTTACTCAAGAAGCCAATTTCAAACTTGACTAATAGGCGTAAACAGAAGTTTCAGGACAATCAAAATTTCAGTCTTACCTTCTACTATTACAAGCAGAAGTTAACATATTTCCATCTTTCATTTTCCTTTCTGTCAGGATGTGCTGATTTTGCATCTAAATATAGTAAGTTTAATGTGATAAAACACAGCAGTCATCTCCAGACAATTACAAGGCAGTAGCATATCACCTTCTGTAAACGTTGCTTAATATGTTTTTTTTGCATTACTTCATCCTTTAGCTATACAGTTAAATTAAGGAATTTGGATTCTCTCTGGTGTCTTGTCTCACCACTTTTCCAAAATGAATGGTGAGGAAGAGCTGACGTCTTTAGTCTCAAAATAATAAAAATTGCTGGAAAACTTACTAAGATAATGTTTAGAAGGAGYAACGTGTAACAAAATTAACTGCTTAGGTGGGGACTAAGTGGGATTTTTTTTTATACAAAGCTTGTTGTTTTACTGTCTTTACTTGATCAACTTGATCAAGTTAGATGACTTTGTAAGAAGAAAAATATATTAAACCATCATACAATGCCAACACTCCTGCAATTCTCCTACAGTGTCCATTTTACTACAGTTAACAAATGGCAAATGCTCTAGATGTAGTTAAATGCATGGGCATATACACAATTCAGACTGATTAGCATTGTTGATTAATTATAAATTGAGGCTTATAAACCACAAATCACAGTTTCTACTATAGATCTGAATTTTGACAGTATTCTAATGTTTCCAAGCTCCCGACTTCAGGTGAGGAGGACCTGGGACRGGGTTACTACCTATTCTGTAACTAAACAAGGCTAATGAAAACTTTTCAGTCAGGCCCAAACTATTGTATTGGATAGCAGTAGACCTTGTGACGGTCTCAACAATAGAGCGTAATTACAAAATTACATTTCACTATTAAGGAGATAACCAGTCATTCAGACACTAAGGTTGTTCCCCCTTYAGAATAAGAAACTGTTACAAGTTTCCGACTGTATCTTTAGCAAACAGTTTGATCCATCTTTGCAATCAATATACTTGGGCGTCTCCTTTAAATTCACATCAAAGACAGCAAACCAGGAGGAAGAAACGCAGAGAAATTCTTAGATAACAATAAATTCCTACTACATAAAAGATACTCCCTTTCCCAGCACTTAACAAGAAGGGGGGGGAAGGAAAGGAGAAAAAAAAATAGTTCTTGTCCTTGAATTTGTAAAGATAAGCCTGAAGTTTACTCAGCAATAACTGACGTGGGTATGCAACTACAGAAGTTATTTACGTATATATATATGTGTGCATATATATGTATATATATGTTTTATATATACGCACATACACACACACAAAATCAACTAAACCGCACAGGTAACTCTCCAGCAGCCAGGTGGTGCCGTCAGTCACCTCCCCGGGGCCTGCTCCGCCGCCCGGGAGGGGATTGGGGGGGGGGAGGTTACCGCGCAGCACCGCGGTACCTCCGCGGCCTAGACGCCCCCGCGTCACGGAACCGCAGGGCGACCGCGGCCGCCCGGGCCCGCCGCTGCCGGTCCGCGCCGCCGGTTGCTTAGCAACGCGCACCGCGGCTTATCGCGAGAGTCGCGCACGGGGCTGGGAGCGGGGCGGGCCACGTGGGCGGGGCTTGCCGAGGCCCCGCCCCCCTCCGCGGGGGTGCGCAGGCAGCGGGTGGGTGGTGTGCGAGCTTCCAAACCGGCCGTTACCAGGACACCCAAGCGTTTCCGTCAGGAAACAAGTTACTGGATTTAGCATATTACACATTTAGGCATAACAAGAGGGGTGGTCGGTAGCATAATACATAAAACACAGGCTTTTCCTGGCGTTATGGGGAAGTACTGAAAGCACACAACAGTAATACAATTAATTGCTCACATATAATATTATTAAATTAATGGGGAGAAGTTCATGTGTTTTGAACTGCTACAGGAAGATTTTTTTTTCCCTCCTGTAGATAAAACAACAGSGAATGGACCGCTGTGGTACCACCAAGTTACCTTGTTTGAAGTCCAAGTTTAAGCTGTAAGAAACACATCAGAGACTTCAGCAATCTCTGGATTCAAAGCTGGCRTTTGCCCTGCAGAACCCACAGCATACTGTTGCACACGTGAAGAAATCCCCTTAGGCCAGAGGAAATTGTTTTTGGACTATTAACCTTAGATTTGCAAGAATACGCGGCGTGCCCAACAGCGTTATGGCAGCCCAGGGAAGTCAYGAACGCCACCGGCTAAGGCAGGGTTTGAGTGCGGCGATGCTCCTGTAGAGACGTGTTTCCTCCTGCGCTGGAGAACACCCAGCGAAGTCGGCTGTGCTGGGAAGCACCCACCCCGGCTGCCAGGCCGGCGCCCTGGGCGCCCGCGGGGCTGGCTGCTGCCGGGGCCACCTGCCCGTGGCGGCTCTAGCCCGCCGCACGCCCTGCTGTCGTACACCAGCACCATAAGGCACAGGCCGGTGTGGGAAGGAGGGAGGGAGAGGGCAGGTACGGGGTCTCTTACTGAGAGAGGGGAAGGCAGCATTCAGGGCCTGGAAATAAAGTCWATTTTGAAGCGATGCTTGCAGAAGCTTCAAATAAACACTGAACAACAAAACTTTATGCATCTAAGAAAATTACCATTTTCCTCAATTCAAATTCAAAGTTCCAAAATTCAAAACTAATGCCAGCAGAGCAGATGCAGTTTCATGCACGTTTTCATTCTCTTTTTCAAGGCACCGTGAAAAAACACTTTGCACAGCAAGCAGAAAGCAAACAGCCTTGATTACAACAAAGTATCTCCAACTGAAAGGAGAAGTCCTYCTCCTCCCCTCCCCTCCAATAAACACAGTTAAAATGTGAAGAGATGAACTGTAGCTAGCATTAAAAAATAAACCTTTGGACAGGTAGGTGTACTGGTGCTATGTACCATTTTACTGTTAAGGTTCTGTGAGCTGCTTGATCAGGCCTGCCTAAATGCCTTTGGAGCAATGCAATCTTACATGATTTCTTTATTCACTCTTAATTCCAAGTACGTCACATTTTCTTCAGCCTCTAGGAACACTGACTTACAGTTCTCCAGAGAAGGAAACAGAAAGGCTGGGGTTACTATTGAGCTGTTTCTGTAACACAGCTGTAAGTGATCATTCATTATTAGGGGCATAGGGACCCCCCCAGCCCAAGCACAGGAACGCCTCTGTGGATAACCACCGTATTTTACAGAGCAACTTTGCTCAAAGCACAGAGCCGGACAAAGCCATACCTCTGGTGGCATCTGCCATAAGGAACAACTTATGTTAAAACAGAAAGGAGAAAACTTGATGAAGTGGGAGGAAACAACGCTGCGAACAGACCTGGGGAAAAGCAGCAGAGACCAACGTGGGGCTGAGGCAGTGCTAACTAAGACAAAATAGTCTAGTATTGAAATAGAGGTATAAAAATTTCTTATAAAAACTACTGTTCTTAAAGTCTGTCTGCACAGATGATCCTACTGTTGCTTTAGTAGATGAATGAAACTAGGACATTTCTATATGAAAACTATCTAGTTCTAACAGAACAGGCAGAGAGGTAGAGAAAGTGTGAGTCATATGCTGTAGTTATCCCTCTGAAGGGAGCTATCCCCTGAACGCAACTGTTGCCACCTCGGTARCAGGGATCCTAGTTTTGTGGTATTAAAGTTACAAAGAGAGCCAGCTGGAAAGAAATCAGAGGAAGAATAGGGTTCCTAACCAAAAGCAGAACTTGGGCATCCAGGACACCTTGCTACAGCTCAGATTTAATAAAAAAACAACCCTCCCCCCCCCCAAAAAAAAAAAAAAAAAAAAAAAAACACAACACTTAGACAATTCCTAATTCCAAGTTTGAATTGCATTTAGTTCCTGAGACAAATTTTTTCCCAAAGTGATAAAAATCTACAGTAATACCAAATCTTAATATTTTGATGAGGATGATGCTCCTGAACATTTTTCCTTCCATGCCTGTGATTGTTCTACTATGTAAGGTACCTAAAATTTTATGCTAGCTAGAGAGTCCAGTCAAAAGTTTTCACATTTTCAAATTGGCTAATTGTGCTGTTGATTTGAAAGAAAGGTAAGACACACTGGGGAACAGGGAAKGAGAAAAGGATAGATTTGGAATTACAAAGGAAATGGTAGAGAAGAATAGAGTACCGGCCAAGCTGGTAAAAGCCAAAGTGAATGCAAAACTAACGGATAGCAAGATGGAATTCTTGAGCAATGCATACATTAAATAACTATACTTCATTATGTGGCACCTGCATGCATATTATATCTTTGTTCCTAGTGTCACTTACAGAAATAATTTCAATAGAGTTGCTTCAGACTGAGCTGGCAGCTCCACAGCAGCACAGCCCAGTGCAGTGCTGGCTGCCACCGCCTGTGCCAGCCTTTGTTGCACATCTCACTGCCTCTCCTGCCAGGGCCTTCCCCTCTGACCAGCAGCAAGCCTGCCACGCTGACAGGCAACCAACTTGGCCAAGGGTGTGGGGGGGCAGAAATAAAAAAATTAAAAAAAAGAGTTTCGCGACCACGTGCACTGAAAGGCTCTGCAGCAGGCGATAGGCATGCTGCAGCCTGCCCGAGGGCAAGGCAGGGACACCTACCCAGGGCAGGAGCAGGCTGCTGCTGTCTGATGGACTTCAGCGAACTGCAGCCTGCAGAGTGCAAGTCTCTGCTGTGGTTTCAGCAGTTCTCTGCATCAGATCTAAACTGCTATAGCTAYGTGATGCAAAATATTGATCCAGTATAAACTCATTCTGCTGTTCAAACCTATTAAACACTTCTGCCAGGTTATATTTGTACTGGCCCTCTTACATAAGACAAGCATAGATCTGGTCCAAGTTTTAAAGTCTCCCTCCAATTTTGACTGAAGTGTCGTAAGTGCAGGGTCTGATTACAACCTAATCAATCCTGCTACAGGAACAGCGTGTAGATTTATCTTCAAAAGATTGTGAAACTGTCCTAACTTACCTTAAGTACATATTTRACTACACTTCCCCATCACTAATCCTACAGTGCCACAGCTGGTTTAAGAGCTCCACTTCAGCCACTTGCTTCTACTCCCCTGCTAATGGGTAGAGAACTGTTCTTGCGGCTGTCTCTTATAGTAGAGCTATAAAATTATCTAGATTAAAAGTGATCTTCAGTATTAGCATTAAAGCATTTTAAAGTTTAACACCTAGCAAATAACCCTAGAGTTCTCAAAATGATTCACACTTCCTTTGAAGGGGTCAAGAAATAAAGATTGGAGGAAGGCTATTCAGAATATTTGATTTAAAATAATTGCAAGGACTCATTTTTATGAATGAGATTCTTTGTACAAAACCATAGCCTGCCATAATGCTGTTATGCAAAATATGTAAATACTAGATCTCAGCTTTTCAGAGCAAAGAATGATGCAGAATCTCTTGTATCTATGCACCTAATAAAATTATTCTCATTTGATTTTTAAAGGTAAAATAATTTTAAAATATATTTAATATGAACTCTCCATTCCATCCATGTTGAGGAAGGATATCAAAACTGATCTGGGTTATGAAATTCAAATACTAATAGTAAACACAGAAATAAGACCTAAGAATCAGGTTACAGAAATATCTGCTCCTACCTGAATTTTCTATAAGTAAAGGAGCATGGATATATCTGAGTAATTCCAAAGTTAAAAGTCTCATGAGGAGGTGGATTGGGTAATACCCTAAAATTTATGTTTCTTCCACCCAATCTAGCATAACCATTTATATTATGCCTCATTTCTTCTATCCATAAAATATATATTGTGATATTTGTTTGATTCTAGCATGAAGTGCTAAAATGTCTGCACATAAAAAAAAATYGATTCTATCAGGGATTGACAAAAGCCATTACAAAAATTAAGTTCTTGAAATATAAAAACTGTTCAAAATTGGTTCAAGTCCATATGAAAGAGTTAAAGAAATCATGGATATGCTTTTCAGAGATCATCCCCTTTATATCACTTATAAATTAAAAACAGAATTCAGATTTCAAGAGTAAAGAGCACACTAGTATACTTTGGAGAAGTAAGCTTTGTAACACTTTCTTATGTAGCTTATAGCTTAAAAAAAAAAAAAAAAAAAAAAAATCTGAGGAAATATGAGAAACACCTTGCCCTTACTTTAGATTCTTGCAGTCCTTCATTACATCTGCTGTCTTCTTTTGGCTCTTAGAGTTCTGCATTTTCAGTTCTTTTGCACACAACAGGAATACTTTGTGAGGTATGGATGGATGGAGAGCTATTGTTCTGAGGACCCCTATGGTTCCGTATTTCTTGGTACTTGGACCAGAGAAAGTCTAATAAGACACAAATTAGCTTACATTGCCTTTCAAAGTACTCAGTATGCCACAGGCTAAAATAACATTCCTTAAATCTGCATTTTGCTAGCACTCCAGTTCAAACACTTGTGAGAGCTTAAAAAAATGTAAATGAGTAACAGAGTAAGAGCTACTACCCATGGAGAGAAGAGATATTTGAGATCCTAGTGAAAAGAGGGAAGTGAGGAAAGCTTACTGGGGCCTGTAGGAGTCCTAGAAGAATGATGCATGAAGACTAATGCACATTAAAATAGACAACTAGACAGATACTGAGATACCCCAACTGTATGAAAGGCTGCAGTATAAATTTGTGCATTACTAAAATCTATACTGAAGCTTTTTTCTCTCCTCCTTCCTGATGCCCCATCAGGAAGTGGGGAGAACTACTAGGTCTGCCTATTCCCACGGGACAGAATCCAGGATAGGGAAAAAAAAAAAAAAAAAAGTTTCACTACTTCTACTGTTTGCAGCTTTTAGTCTTTTAAAAGACTAAGTCACATGACAGTTCATTAAGACAACAGAGAATCATAATATTTAATACTAGATTTGAAAATTTAGATTTTTTTTTGATTGACTAATACTAAAAATCTTGCCTTTATTAACCTCAAGCCATCAATATCAATACCATACTGAGAAGATGAAGTAATTTCTGATCTGATGCACAAGAATTCCAAATAATTTGCTAAGTGCATATACCCACTTCAGACAGTAATTATCTAAATACAGCTGTAGTTGAGGTGGAACAGAATTGTATGCTAGCAACACTAAAGGAATATGAAATGTGTTTCTTCAAAAGCAACTTGAGAGAAATCTAGTCTGCAGGACCTCATTATCTTTGATTTTGGCTAGAATACATGCAACAGCCAGTTTTACAAATATTTGCCACTGAAGTCACAGACATAGCCTGCCAAGGTCCTCATTTACTTGCCTTCCAAAAAGGTATCAACTCCAGAAGCACAGTATATCCCCATACCATGCTGATTTTTTTCCATGAATCATTATCATCACATCCTGCAGAAGAAAATATCTTGAAGAATGCCTTATTTTCAACATACCTATTTTAAAAATAATGAAGAAATGAAGGCAGAGCTTACTCTTGTCCCTATTCTGACAGCTGACCCAGAAATCTGGCTCARGTTTAATGAGTTTGATGTACAAACCTACCAATAGACTTGAAAATATGACTTAAATTAAGAGGGAGATACTGCCTCTCTAGAGTAAATTCCATAACACATTTACAAACTTCAGGGTGGAAAGGGAAACTGAATACAGTTATATTATCAGGAAAAGTAGATTCTCATACAGGGAAAGAAAAGAGAATATGACTAACTAACAAGATTAACTTTTTTTTTTTTTTTTTTTTTTTGGGGGGGGGGGGGGAGGTGGAAGTTGTTTCTGATACCAGTAACTATTAGAAATCTAGTAGTGGACAAGACTTAAAAACAGTTAACTAACCTGATTAAGTATAGCTGTTCCTCTTTCTAAAAAGAAAGACAGTGCTTTTCTTTGTGAACTATTGAGTTTTACTCTGTCCTCATCACAAGTCAGAGCCATGTGAACCTGTACCTTCCCAGCTCAGCTAAACTTGGAGACATACTGTAGGGTCAGTAAACCTTATGACAGAAATAAGCCAGCTAGTTTTTACAGCCTTGAAGTAAGGCTTCTGCATACATATGGAGAGAAGTGGTGGTTATCTTGTTAATGTAGCTACCAGAGCTCTCAGCAAACTTCTCAACAGCCAAACCCAACACACTGACGTAGTCAGAACTATCCAACGTACCCCAAACGTTTTTGACTATAGCTGTAATTTGTGACTACTTGAATACCAGAACTCAGCCAACTAGAGAAGTGGTGGTTATTTTTTTTTTTAGTGTAGCTACAAGAGCACTCAGCAAGTTGTAGCACTTTCTCAGAATGAAGGATTTTGAACTTATATCTATCTCCCAACTCCCTAACCTTCAGGCTCAGTTACCTAAAGCCCCTTGGCTGAAACAGAGCTGTAATGCAGGTAAGAACATAAGAGTCACTGGACAAAAGGAGGAGGAAATGAAAGGATCCTTCAGCCAGCTTGAGGGAGCACACCTAGATTTTTCCCTTTTTCTCCTTCTTTCCAAAAATTGTTCTATATTTTACAGAACACAGATTCTAGACTAAAATAATAATTACATATATAAAAGCTATCTATGACCAGCACCCAGTATATTTCTTTATCCGCAAGAGCTAAGACATTTTCTTGGGAAGCGAGAGGTAAGAGTTGAAACCTATTCCAGGCCAGAAAGGGCCTAAAAACCAGATCCTGTAACTCCCTCCCAAAAAACCTCACACAGTACAACTGAAAGAAAGTTTAGCTTTACCAGTGTGTAGGTCCTTGTCTGCTGCATTATTTTTAAGTATTCAAGCATTTTAAAAAATGAGCCTTGCTCAGCTGTTTCAAAGAAACTCTGTATGCTCACCTCCAGCAGAGCATTCTGTATGCTAAAATATAAGCAGGCAGAAAACCCTCTTCTGCAGGTGCCTGAACTSCAGGGGTGAGCGTCTGGAGATGTCCCTATGTCTTACGCCAGTTTTAGGCAGCATTATGGCTGACTGGGTACRGTTTCCATACAGCTTGTTTCCACACGCTGCGTAGGAAGTCCAAATGTTTAACTCGGGGCTTCCGACTATAATCCACAATCCATTTACCTAGATATCAAGCATTGCCTCCAAATTGGGTAACAACCAAGTCCTTCTGTAAAATGAATCCCTGAGAGAAATACCATAGTGGCAGATGAAACTCAGTGCAAAATGCACAATGGAAGATGCAATTAAATTTATCAACAGGCCCTGTATCATTTACAGTCACTTGGAAAACATCAGTCTGAACATAGACTGCTCAGTAAAGAGGTTATGATAGTAATCAATTAGTAATCATTACAAAAACAAACAAACAAGCACACAAAAAACAATATATCTTACCTCAGCTCCAGATTTTTCACTTCATTGAAGACTTGGAAGAAACGTGAGGAATCCTGAGAAAGGAAAACACACCCATCTACTACAAGTATGAAAGTTTCTTCACAGGAAATTTAAGTGATGATGATGATGATATAGGTCACAAACACAGGCAATAAAAGAGGTACAAATACCACATATTTAATTGTTTTATATGATTGTAGTATGACATTTTGTATTTCTTTCCCTGCAGCAAGGGAAGAGAAAAAGTCAAATACAAAAATTCAAAAACAGTTTAAATTGTGAAACGGCATTTTTATTTATCTGCAGAACATAAAATCATAATACTGAGTCAGAATTTGSATTATTTTATCTACATAAATTTAAGTGCTCTTATTATTTCCAGGAGTAATAGAACTATGTCTGTATATTAGTTAGAATAAAAATTCCTAAGASCTTTGAAAACTTTTAGGACAAAAGTAGCACCAACAGTTCATGGCATAGGGAAATGTCTCTCATAGGTTTGCTGCCGTATTRTAAAGAAATTAAATAAAATTTTTGAACAACCTAGTTTCACAATTTGCATGATTTTTATTTTAAAATYCTTTAAGTCATTGATGATTTTGAGCTTATCTTCTTGCATGAAATGAAAATCTTCCTGAACTTTTGTTGTGAAATCTTGAGTAAACAAAAGCTTGGTAAGAAAATAAAACATTAAATGGAATACAAATTCCAGTAGTTCTGTACAGAATTCATTTTGGGGGGAATTAGTATTTTATATACAATTTATTTTTTWAAAAAATAAAACATTTCATAGTAGTAATTTTTGTGTAGTAGAGTGAACATGTTTGATAGACTACAGGAGATAAATATGCTTCACATGAAGCAAGAATTTAAGTATGTCAGCATTAACACATATACACTACGAACTTTAAAGGAATTATTTCAATGTCAACAAGGTAGGGTAGGGGCTAGAGGTCACCAGCAATACATGTAAATATGCAAAGTGATGCAGAGATTTTAGTTATGCTTAGTAAAGCACTACAGTATTTCTATTTTTGCTGAGAATATATGGAGCACTCACAGGTTTGGAAAATGATACTGATAACTCCAAATTCCAGATCTATTAACACATGCTCAGAAATGCTGTGTGAACAACTGTCAACATTCAAACTTGCCAGCTATATTAACCTGAGTAAACAATCAGATATATTAAGAGAGTCTCAATGCTTTAAATTTTTTTAAATTTAAACAAGAACAGATACTGGTATGCAGTAAGGTAGAATCTTTTTCAAGGCAGAGTAGTATTATGGAAAAGGAAAATTTTATGATATCCACCTCTTAATCTGTTTCTTATGAAAGCTTATTGGCTGATACAGGCTTTATAGGCTTTTATACTAAATCTATGCCACAGGCAAAGATTCCAGGAACTGAGACRACTTTTTTTTTAAGTTGGCTTTTCCAGCCATTGAAATAATAGAATGAAGTTTGATTTTTCCACAAAATCTTATCCTTTATTTCAGTATCTTGCAAAAGTCCGATCATACAAATTGATTTTCCACATCAATTTAAGAAGCCCCATCTTATTGCCACAAATACATACAGAATTAYTGCATACATCTTACTTAGTGAGCATTCAAGTATTCAGACAAACATACTATACTAGTTTTCAGGGTGCCTGTAACATTATTTTTCCTTCAAAGATGGAAGTCATCACTATTGCTCCAAAACTGACTTACAAAGTTTTCAAAAGGTAGAATAAAATAAAAAAATAGAAGTCAAAAGACTTTAGTCTGTGGTGGTCCACAGGATTATTGAAAATGCCCTTATTTCTGCTATAAATACTCAAATGGCACGACAAGAAAATACCAAACATTACAGTGCAGAAATCAGCAGCCCCTGAGTTATACTGAACAAGCATTTTGGGCAATCAGTTGTAACAGATGTGCAAAAAGTAATTTTCTTGAATGCCCAAGAAAAATGTTTGTGCTATATTATAATGTATATTGCATGCTTTATGCTGTACTATAACAATAAATTCCATCTAAATGCATCAGGTATTTCATGAAGCTACATTACTGAGTAATTAAAACTGAATATCTAAGGAAGTGCTTCCTAAATACATTGTTTTCAATTAAACTGTAGCTGACTAAAGAGCAAAGCACACTGCCTCTTCAGAATAATATAGCCTTCACTATTTCTTTGTGGCATGGGATAATGTAACTCTGGTATTTCAACACCATTTCTTTTTCTTCTAGCAATCCATATTTTAGAAAAATACAGTCAACCAAACAGAAAAGCATGCTCTATATTCAATTCTGTCTATAGATGACACTTGCCAGTTATAGCTACAACAATCAAGCAATAAAATATTTGGAAGTTAAAGCTGTGCATTCCTAATGTAATTACATAGTCACATCATCTATTACCATAAAAACATCTGTTCCTAATGAAGAGACAAGTGCTGTCTTAATAAACTGGAGAATAAAACTAATTCTTCTTTTTTCAGCATGACGTTTCATCAAGACAGTATTACATTACCATTCAAAGCCTAACCTAAAGAATTACTTACAGTATCCATGGAGGCACTATCATACTTCCTCACAAACATTAATGCAACAATCTCCAGTTAGAAAATTTAATCAATAGTGAGCACATACTGATGTATTTGTTAAGTAATATAGAACTTTGGTGGTTTTTATTTAACATAATTTCAGAACATAAGTTTTCACTGATCTGCATTAGGACRTCAGACCCTGGAGGTAACCTGGGCACATACAGAGACAGATCAAAAACTGGTGAAAAATAAAACTGAGTTCCTCACCATCTGTAAGGACTGTGCAAGAGGCAACTCTATTCAGGGATGGTCTCATCAGTGAGACAATCCTTTCTCATCTTGCCTTGTTATTTACACATTTTCAGACTTCTCCAGCAAACAAAGGCAGAAGCTTACTGTTGACAAACAAGTCTGATTCATTCCTTATTTTGTTTCCTTGAACAAGGCAACAATTTTTCATTGCACATACTCCACAACTYCCATCTTCTGTTCTTGACCTAAAGTTGTTGCTTCAAAGTACATTTGATAAAAGTTTACAAAATACACAGGTGAGATACTAAGGCTCCAGTACCCAGATTCAACACGCTGTTTATATMTTTGACCAAAGCACCAAGCTCGTGCTTCCCCAAGCTCTCTCCAGAGACTGGCAGCCTGACCCTCAGCTCTCTYGACTGGAGTTCTAGCTTACACAGTTCCATCAAGTACCTAAAGATGAACAAGTATTTATCCTTTAGAGGTACTAATCCAGACACACAGGAGAAATGAAAACACTAAAGCTATGTCTCACAAAATTAGAAACTTATTTACTGTATCATATTGCCTCCTGAAATTCCTAGCATGTAGGTTTTTGAATACTTGACTTTGTAACTTAAAAATATTAATATACTTTCAGATGCAGGAAGACCACAAAGTCATCAAYAGTTGGAACATGCTTATCCATTGTATAGACCTTTACTGTATGAATACAGTAACTCACAGAAGCAGCAGATTCTCTCCAATGAAAGTAGTGGCAAAATGTCTCCCTTCTCATTCTGATTGAAAGGGAACTGTACCCCTTCCACCCTCCCAAGCCCAGAATAGCGTCGTCTAATTACAGAACACTGCCCTATCTTCCCTCTCTTTAGTCCTGCCAAAATTTACCCTTCCYTTAGGTTAACTGTAAGTGCAAAAGTCTTTTTTAATCCTACTTCCATCAATTATTCTAGCTCCCTTGTCATAGCACCTGCTTCTTCATTTGCAGTACGTACTCAAATAAGACCACTGTACTGTACTCTTCATTGTGCATCTGTGGAATGGAAGACTCTCTACTGTCTGCTCCTCTTCTCTGTAACACAACAGCCTTGGCTACTAGGCACAACCACAGGGGAAKTTCTGCTTGTTCTAGCAACTCTAGACCTCAGCACACTCTGATCACAGTTTCTATAGGGAAATTAGCCACCATCCTCTAACAAACCTGCAGTTATCACTGGCAWCAGAATAGTCCCCCTACCAAAGGCACTACTTCAAACTATGGAAATACCTCGATATGTCAGAATCTATTTTTAACTTTTCCTTAAAAATGGATAATTCACTTCTGCCTCCACTTCATCTGAGAACCACTAAAATATTTTTAGGTTTTCCCTGAAACTGAGTGAGGTAATTTGAGACCAGGGTAGACAGGAGGAAACATGAACTTAGCAACTCCAATAGCAACCAGTATCACAGGATCATTGAGGTTGGAAGGGACCTCTGGAGATCATTTAGTCCAAACCTCCTGCTCAAGCAGGGTCATCTAGAACACATTGCACAAGATCACATCCAGGCATGTTTTGAAYACCTCYGGAGGAGGGAACTCCACAGCCTCACTGGACAACTTGTTCCAGTGCTCTGTCACTCTCACAGTAAAGAAGTTTTTCCACATATTCAGGTGGAATTTCCCATGTTACAGTTTGTRCCTATTGCCTCTTGTTCTATCACTCTGGACTACTGAAAAAAGTCTGGCTCCATCCTCTTGACACCCTCCCTTAAGGTATTTGTAGACATTTTTGGCCCTACACTAGACTGTTTCCAGTAGTTCCAGGTCTCTCTGGTACTGGGGAGACCAGAAATTGACACAGTACTTCAGCTGTGGCCTCACTAGGGCTGAGTAGAGCAGCAGAATCACCACCTTTGACATGCTCACCACACTCTTCCTAATGCACCCCAGGATACCAYTGGCCTTCTTGGCCACAAGGGCACATTGCTGGCTCACGGTTAACTTGCTGTCCAGCAGGACTCTCGGGTCCTTCTCCACAGAGCTGCTTTCCTGCTATGGCAGGTGCTTCTCTAGTGTGTACTTCCCAGTGCAGCTGGGCCTGTATTTCCCCCAAGAAGATGCCAAGCCTAATTTTCCTTAAGTTAGATTTTACAAGTAAAGAAAATCCTCACAATGCAAGGATGCAGGCAAGCCTCAAACCACAAACACTGCTGGACAGCACYCCTTAATACAAGTCTTTAATAAATTTAAAATTCTGCCTACCAAAATAATTGATTCTTTTTGTAAAGGGTCTTAGCAATACCTTCTACACTCTTAAAGACTGTCCTCTCTCCTACTTCCAGGTCTGATCTTCATGCCCAATGGGATGACTACCCTCCTGCAGGAAAACCAGCTAGCATCATTCCCCTGTATTCTAAAATTCAAATTTAAATGTAATTTTCAAAATCAAAATTAGTACATACACCAGGTAYGACCCAAAAGCTCTTCCCTTAATGCACTTCTGAATATACTCAAGATTGTCACTGAAAAACATCAGAAGTCATTTGAGGAAAGTCATTCTCATTTGAGAAGTCATTCCATTGAGGAAAAAGAGCAAGTAATAGACACAGATTTTATGTGATAAGGTCTTGGTAAGAGTCAACTCAATTTTACACAGCTTTAAAACAGGGTCCCACAACAGGCTGCAAAGAATTTTACATTCCCCCAAGTACTAGTTTTCATGCAATTCATGGCATGTAAAACACAAATTACGCTGAAATAAATACATGCCAAGGTGTGGCTGAGGAAAAAGTTTCTGAAACAAATTCTTCACTGATTAGGCATAAACTCCCTTACCCACTGACGAGGAAAAAAAAATATGGACCACTAAGTGTTCATCTTAAATATATTCTGTTAACACTGGACATTAAGAAAATAAATCAAACTGCATTTTAATATATCTATATATAAACAATTTGTAAACTTTTGCACAACGTCAATGTCTTATGGAACCATAATAACAAACAACCTGGGAAAAAAGTGCAAGCAAAAAAATGAACCTTTGAGTCAAGCATGGAACAGAGAAAATAGTTGAAACAATCAGACTAAATCTATCAGAGTATCAGAAATTGTATTAACCAGAGTCATACAGCAGCAGCAAATTGAACTATACCATATTTCCCATTTATCATCCAATCAGGTTCAGAAGCCTGAATTTGTTCGCTTTGTCCTGGTTTTAGACCAACCTGAGTGTCAGATTTCAGTGTTCTCAAACTACAGAGAGGTGCAGGATGAAACTTGTTCAAGGCTTGATAAAATGGAACAGTATATTCCCATTTTCTATCTCCTATTAATTTTCTATAGTTTAGATCACCTTTAAAAAGCAGCAAGTTTGACTTCTGTAAATCAGCATACAAATCAGGAGCAACTTTAGCCATACTAGAAAACTCATGTGGYAAAGTCCAAAACATGTGATCATGGTAAACCCAAACTCCCTTTTTTAAATTGCCCTCCCAATTTATCCCACATCTAGACATCCACATATGATTAGCTGACTGCAGTTGTTTARTAGTCCAGTTAAAATCATGCTTTGTGGTATCTGACACATACCATGGAATACTTTTTCCATGGAAATGGATTTCATCAGCTAGCTTTGATGATAACAGAAAGTCAGCCAATACAAGATCAGTTACAAGTTCAAATCCAGCATTATCCAGGATTATGTCAACTCTAACAATAGATTTATCTGTAGTTCTTTTTTTGGCATTTATAAGTAGCGACCAAAGTTTTTCCATATCATTCACTAAGATGCAAGGCATCAGGTCTTCCAGGGACTGTAAAGGACTAGATTTCTGAGAGCTGTCTTCACCAGCTGAAAAAGAAAGGTCACACTTATTTCCCCACAGTGCCACCTAGAAAGAAGGAAAAAACAAACAAAAGATTTAAGCCTCATTGTATTTACATTCTAAACTTTACACACACTGAAGAGCTTTTGTTTTTATTTTAGGGACATGAAGGCTCTGACTCCACATTTTCCTGAAAGCTAAAATAAAACTCAGCTTCTTGGACAGAAATCTTAATACAGGAAAGATCTCTTGGAAGAAACCAAACTGCTCTGTATTTATGTAGACATCAGAAATGTGCATCAGGAGTGACAAAGGTGGAAGATTCAGATTAACACAAATGCCCAATCACAATATAAAAAAAAAGTGTGTGTGTGTATACATACACACACACACACACACACACACTGCAGACTAATTCCAAAAAGTCTCAGTGGGAATACATAAAAGGGAATAATAAAAGCAGAATAAATTACACAAGATGTGAAGCTGAGTAAGAACTGATATTTTAAGTATAAACTATTTTTATTTTTCATGAATTTAAACATATACCAATGAAGTCTTTATAAATCTTTATAAAGACCTATCAAATAGTTAGGTGTGCATTGTTGCCAGCTAATGGATTCATTTGTAATCCTATGATATTTCATGTTCTATCCAAAGGCATTATTTCAAGAGTAATGAAGTTATAAAAATGCTTCAAACCTCTTCCAACACAAATTGACTGCCAACATTTTTCCAGAAAAGAACTCAAAAATTTGTATCAGTAAAATGAATTATTTCAAAATGTTACGGTTAAGCAAAGGCCATCTTGAACTTGATTTAAAAGCTTTGGAGATACTATTTTCAAGAGAGTAACATGAATTTTGAAACACACAACAAAACTAGCAGCATAACGAAAATATCAAACTTAGTATGAGCAACCAAAGCTTAAATATTACCAGAATAACAACACAGTACAGCTGTCAGGAGTTTGTAGCATTTTTATGAGCAGAAGAACTAGATTTTATTTCCATGCAAAATTTAAAATTTCTATAACCTCAAGGTTTGTTTGTCAAAAAAGGATTAAGTTCTTSTGTTAAACATTACTGGTTTACCTGCAGTAGCTTAAAAAGTTCCCCCTGAAGTTGCTTCTCATCAAGATCCTTGATGTTCTTAAGAAGTTCCTGAAAGTAAGTGCATAAGGCAATAACTGCCTGTTGAGATTCAAAGAAACTTTGAGCTTTTCCTTCCTTAAATACATCAAAGTTGTCAATAGGTGGGCTAAAAATAAAAGAGGAACAAGTATATTAATATACTTCCCACATTTTTATTGACAGCACAGGAAATATCCATGAAAATTTAAGCTTAGAGCTCAGCTTTTATTAGGCAGTATCAGGGATGCTAGCCTTTCCAGTTCTGACTTGTCATAGTGGATTCTTACACAACTCCAGTAACAGTTTGACATCATACCTTACCGATACAAACAATAAACTGGACATCTTTATCTTATTAGCAATATATTCTGAAAATGACCAACTATTTCAATCAGTACAATTTTGGGAACTGCACATATACTAGCAATTTTTGAACTCCATTATTCATTTAAAAAAGGATTAAAATTATAACATACAAGTGAACAAATGTAGTGAATAGCTGCCCCAATTTTAAGTGCATTGATCATTATAGAAGTGTATTTCCATACCAAAGCCTCTTATGGTAGTTAAACAGACTTTGGAAAAATAACATGACAGAGAAGATAAAATAATTTAGTTCTCAAAATGGACAGATTATGTTTTATACATAACAAAAGACATATTTGCAGTTACACCTTTTGGCAAAAGATTCAGTGAACCTCCACCTAAGCATATGCTTAAAAGCAGTTAAATGACAGAGAAACTTAAGAGCTTACTAATAAAAAGCATCAGTTCAATTTCTAAAGCGAAACCCAGAAAATACATCTCATATTTTAAGTTTTTGCTAAAAGATTTGAAATTACRTAATATACAAGCTGAACCAAAATCTCATTACTGCGCCTCCATCCCTGTAATACTAAGGGGACTGCACTATGCATGAAGCTTTAATTGTTTTTTTGGCAGTAGTGGGGCCTTTACTGCTCATTCCTACCCCATTACATGGTACTGGCACCTCTCCACAGCTCCAGAACAAAATTTTCCTGTCAATTTATTTTTAACCAAGATCAGCTCCCAAAGTTTGATGCAATATATGGCCTGAAAATACAGCTGTAACTAAGAAGATTGTGTAGAATGAACAACAGAGGATGTTTAAGTCAGTCTGCTGCGATCAGAAAAGGCTCTCAAACTCTTCAGCTTTTTAGCAGCAAGACAAGTCCAACAGATCAGTGGCTCTCTCATTTTGCATTTTATGCTGATGTCTTTATTAAGAGATAATTCTAGACTCCTAAGCCTTTTAAAAAAATACTAAATAACCTTCAGATCTCAATATATGTTGGTTTACAAGGTATCTAGAGAAAAAAAAAATAGAGTACTGGTATAGAGCACGTCACGGAACCTGGAACAGAAAAAAACCCAAACAGATTTTAAATCTGCTGCATGGAATGCTGCATGGAAGACAGGAAAAGTACTAGTTTTGAATTTAAAGTAGAACGCAAGGGAAAAGAAGTATCRTAAATATTTAAGTTCCTTCTATCTTATTCTTCAGCTGTCTTCCTGGACAGAAGGAAGATATTGAGCCTGCAAAGACTTACTTTTGTGCTAATGCTGAATGAATTCTTCGATACATATAACATTCCACATATAACCAAGGGGACTGAAACCAGCTTGGTTCTCCATTCCCATTTGACAGATTTCGTTGAAAGTCCAGGTATTGGTTCCACAGTGCAGCATCTGCCAGCTCATCTTCTAAAGGGGTCACTGGTTTGTCTGTTTGCAGTTCATTTCGTAATTTAGAGAGGAAAGATATAGCTCGCTTCTCTGCTTCAACACCCTTCTGAAATAAGTGGAAAACAAAAGTTCCTATTCTGAATATTCATTCSTATGGCACCATAGATCAAATTTTCAGAAGAGTAAGTAATAAACTTTTAATAGCCAGCATCAAAACCTCATTTTACATCTAACACATCTTAAAATTAATCAAATACTGGACTTTTTAGATTGGACTTTTTGCTCTTTTTTCAAGAGCAACTTGAAATACTCATCTTCAAAAGATGCTAAAGTATATTAGACAGCACACAGAGACAAAGGAGAAACTGAGACAGCTGGAGAAGAGAAAGATCAGAAAAACATTACACAGAAAGGAGAGTTCAGAAATGAAAGATAGCTACAAGAGATGATGAAAAAAGGAACAAAGAGATTAAGAAAGATAAGTACTGACAATAGGAAGAAACTAGTAACAACAAAAGAGAGGGATCTCAAGGAAACTCTCAGTATATAACAAAGAGAAACTGTATTCTTACCTCACCATGTTCTTCAAAGAATTCATTTTTATGTCGATGCAAAGTATCAATAACTTTTGTGAGGATCTGAGGCAGTCTGTCTTTAATTGTAACGTACGCAAAAGATCTAAAAATYAAAGAATCAACATTTTACTACTGAGAGCGAAAGCAATAAAGTGCTCTTTTTTTTGGATAAATGAAAGCTCTGAAAAACAAGTTCAATTGTCTTTAAAGGAATAGACACCAAAAATAAATCTTGAATTGGTCAAGTTCTCCAATCTACCTCTGGAGGAAACAAAGGGAAATCTGTCTTTTCAGAGAGTGAAACACTAACTGATTGGCCCAAGCAAAAGCACGAAAATTTAAATGAATTCCACACAAAAATGCTATCTCTAATTGCTCAGTTACAAAGAAGGAAAGCCAAAGAGATTTAAATTTAAAATCACAGAGAATAGATTAAAGCTTAGATATAGCTTTATATCTATATGTACACTGTAAACTTTATAYATAAAGTTTAGATGTATCACCAGCTCTAACACCACAAAATTTGTGCCACTTACTCTCCAATACACACTTGATTTAGCTTTGCCCTTTCTCCCTTTTTGAGAGGGTCAATTAGCAAGGCATGAATAACCGTACAGAACCGTACTGAAACTGGACAGAGAACGAATGTACTTAAAGATTTCCATCCCTAGCGTCGAAGCCCGATTTCAAACAGTTAGAACTCAACAGTTACCCAGCACTGGGTAGCAGACCTAAGGAAACCTAGGAGAAACATAGTTTATAATCTTCCAAGACCTACTGCAGCCACCAGTAGTCAGGGACCACGGCGACAACAGGGCGAGGAGAGAAAACGCCCGCGGAGCTCGGCACGTCCGGCGGCGGCTAGCGCGGAGCGGCCAGCGCAGCGCCCCGCCGCTCCCCCGGGGACCAGCCGCAGCRTCGGACCCACAGCGCCGCCTCCCGGCGCGACAACCCCAGGCCGAGGGATTCCCTTCCCTYCCCTCCCSTCCCCGCCGCGCCCGCCCTCGCCCTGCGGTAGGCCGAGAGCCGCCTGCGGCCCCGCCCCGCCCGCCGCCAGGCCGCGGGACCCGGCAAGCGAAGGCGGCCACTGTCCAGCCGGGGGTGGTGGTGGCGGGTGGCAGCACCAGCCGGTCCCGCGGGCTCTTCCTGCCCCTCACTGCTCCGCCGGCTACGAGCGCGCGCCAGGCACCGACGGACCCTTTAAACCTGCCCGAGAGGGAGACCGGTAGCGCCGTTGCCGCAGCCGCCATCTTGCCCCGCCCCTCCGAGCTTCTGGCCCCGCCCCCCGGAAGTAGGGCGAGGCGGCCGGACGTTACGGGTAGGTCAACGGTCCTCGCCGCGCGCGCGCCGGCGGGCGGGCGGGCGACCTGAGGTGGGGGCGGGGATGGGATGGGGCGGGGGCGCGGCGAGACGCGGGCTACGTGC
>NW_028186396.1:59273-92964 GCF_003343005.1 Rhea americana | reverse complement strand
CGCCCTGCGCCTCATGGGGCTGCTCCCCGCGGCGGCGCGCTCGGCTGCCGCCAGAGCTGCAGTGGGGGCCGCGCCGTGGGGAGGGTCGTGCGGCCCCCGGCTGGCTGGGGGCGGCGGGAGGGGAGGCGGCGATGGGGCATTTTTCGGGCGGGGGCCGCCCGCGCTGGCCTGGCTGTAATGCCAGCAGAAGGGGGTGCGCCACGGGGGCGGCTTGGTCTCCGATCGTGCCGGGAGTGGAAGGTCCCTGCGCCCACAGCGGGGTAGAATTGAAAAGCTGAGGGAGATGGAGCCATTTGAGGGCTGGGAGAAGGGCCCTGCCCGTGGGAGGGAACAGGGGCAGGGGGTAGTTTACTGCCTCATTCCCCCTCCTCTGTCTTCGGCCAGCCCCGTGCCGGAGGAGGAAGGTTACCGCGCCTGCGCCCTTGCCCTCCTCTCGCTCAGGTATCCACAACCGCCGCGGCGGTCGGCGCTCAAGGCCTGGGAGGGGCGGGGGGCAGGCGGTCCCCCCGTGCTGGGCACGGAGCGGGGCTGTTCTGGGCCGCGCTGAGGTCACGGCAGAGCCGTGCCGTGCCGTGCCGCGCCTCTAGGGAAGGGCGGCGGCGGCGGCCTTGCCTTTCCTGCGAAGGCGCGACGCGCTCCCCTTGTGATTGGTGCTTGGCGGCCTGCTCCCGCCCTCCCCCGGCACGCAGCCAATGGGAGGCGGCGAGCTGTCCCGGCCGTTGGTTTTCTCGGCGGCCCGCACCCCCCACCCCCGCTCCGGCGGTGACGGTTGGAAAAAGTCTGCGGGCGGTTAAAGCCAGATGTAGGCGCAGATACCGAACCGTAGTGCTGCGTCACGACGGCGGAGGCTCCGAGAGGCGCTTCCCGGACGCCTCTCTGCCCTCGCCCTCAGAGGCCTCGGCCGCTGCGGCCGGATCGCGGTGGGTTGTTTTCRGCCCGCGGCCGCAGCAGCGCTAGGCCTCGGCCGTTGGTGAGGCACAATTCTTCTGACGTTTCTCTGCACTCTACATGGCAGTCATGTTAAACAAGTGATAGAATTGCTGAAAAGGTTCGTTGGAAACTGGGCCAGATAGTACCACAGTGGTAGAGCTGATCTGTTGTTCAGCTGAACTGCCCTGATTTACTCACTTTTTGTTAACTTTACATGAGCAATTTTGGACTCCATCTGTAAAGACAATATCCACRTATAAAGTGTATCTATTAAAATGACATTGGAAAAGTGTGGTATAGATCTGTTTCTGCTCTTGAGAAAACTGCAATCTGCTAACTTGTTCTGATAGCTCTATATCCTGATTATTTCTTGAATTATTTCTGGGCATATAGCTAGGTACCTTTGTAAATTTGACAAATTCATCACAAATAAGGCTTTGTGATGAATTTTAGGCAATACAATCACTGTTTTCTTGCAGCTCATCTAACCCTACACAGTTAAAAGAATCATCCCTGGGCTCACTGTAGTTGGACATAAGGTTCTCTCAGGTGTGAGAGTGTATTTACTAGGCATTTATGAGTTGCTTCTGCTGGCTACCCTTGTTACAAGAGACTTTTCTCCTTGTATTAATTCTTGATTATCTACCAGACTGACATATTCTGTCCTGGGTTGCAGGTGGGTTTTTTTTCAGTGTTCTTGCTTATCCAGAGGTAACATTTTAAAAAGGGTAATGTACCCTGTCCTGTGCAGAGTCTTCTGGGTTAGTTTTTAAATACCAGACAAGTTTAAAAAATACGTTTATTCTAAGTATGCAAATAATAGGCTTACAACTTGGACAAAAAAGTTACAAGTGATGYGCATATAAAATTATGCTCTACGTCAATTACTTACCAGCTTAGAGATATTTTTGCCTTTTTTTTCAAATGTATACATCTCTTACCATTATTACTATACACTTGTTAAAAACTGTGTGTCAAGAGTTTTTTTTTATTGTTATTCTGTATGTATTGTGATAGCATCCTGATATTCCTGTCAGAACTGACRATTTGCTCCAGTCTATGCAAAATTATTTGTTCTCAAAGAAAATGACCATTTAAACTATTTTGCTAAGTGAATGGTATAGAAGATCTTTATGTACACATTTTTTTTTGAAAAATATTCTCAATTTGACAGTTTTTTTCAAAGTAATCTATTTAAGACATTTTCTATTTTATTATTTTTTTCTTAYGTAAATAATTATTTGCTGAAAATGGATTCTGTCATCAGGCAAAAGTTCTTGTTTAATAAAAACAGGTAGGAGCAGGGACCTAGCACTGCAGTTTTTCACTAAGTAAAACACACCCATTGAATAATTTTAAGAGTTTATTTGATTAGCACATACGGTGTAGCATAAGTATGTTCTGGAATAATAGTTCTTGGTTTTTTTCCAACTTCTATAATTACATTATACAGTCAAGTTTCTGTAAGCACAGAGAGATCTGCATGCCGGCCTTGCAGTCCCTGTTGAACCATTATGTAATAGGAGCCTTAGCCTGGTTTAATTGGCTTTCACTTTATTCATGATAGACAAACAGAGCTGAATCTGTACTGAGCTGTTTGCGGTATAAGAGCTTCAACTGATGTTGGTCAGTATGTGTATTTTGTTGGTGACATTCCCATACAAGTACACGGTAATCTAATTCATTATTTCTGTTGTTTATAAACTAACGATTCACAAATTCTTATGTGCTCTTTAAGATGAATGGTTGTCCATGAGTAATTTCATTGGTGGTTTTATTCAGAGAATAAGAATGAGAAACAGAGGGGAAGTGTACCTTCTTACTGACATAGCAACCAATTGTGCTTTTTTCTCTTGTATTGCAAGCCCACAGTTCAATAACATGTACTGATGTTAATTAGGCTGTTTACGTAGCATTGAGAAAAAGCTGTTTAGACCTATGACTGCTTAAGTGTTTAGGAGTACTAATGCTTGACAAAGGAATATGGGTCACCTTCTGTGTAAGGGGAAAATACTTTTTTTTTTTCCTGAAGGAATTGACGGAGGATTTTATTTGTTTTACATGCAGTTCTGAGGGAAGCAATGAGACTGAAACTTCTGGGCCTTCTGACTAGATCTTCCTCTGTTTTAGCAGAAGTACGCCAATGCCAAAGTTTTAATAAAATTGGATGTCCCCTGTTAAAACTGAATAATGAAGTTGATGGAACAGCTCATGGAACAGCAGACAAGATCTGGAACTTGTATGCTTTGAAAACTGGTACCCCTTGTTTGACAAGTCATTGTGTCCCTGTCAAGAATTTGCAGTTCCTCCAACGAAATGAATCAGCTTTGGGAAAAACCATATATTTTCAGAATGGGAAGACTTTTTTTCCACCTTGGGAAGGTTTCAGTGCAGTGATGATGGAAAACTACAAACTCAATAAAAAGCAAATTAAAAAGCTTAGGGACGTATCAGCAAGATGTTACTCAGTTGTATCAACTGGTAAAATTATTCCAAAACACAGTATCCAGCCAGTTAAGAGGCCACCAAAAGCACCAAGGACCAAGCAGCCATCCAGAACCAACCAGCCACTACTGTCTGATACGCAGGTAAAGTATAAAATTTGTGGTTGTGTAGCATTAAGAGAACTTTATTGGTCTAATTTAGATTCATTTGGGTTTAGAAAAACATTTTAATGATAAATATATTTATTTGGTGAGTGGTTTTCAATATTTAATGTGATCACAGAGAGGTTGGAACTCTGCAAACAGAAACTAACTTACTAGAAACCAGTGTATCTGGTATTTTGAAAATAAATTGGAGATTTTCTAACTGTAACAGAAGTGGAGAGAAGAAAACTGGTTTCTAAAACTGGAAGATATGCAATCCATTAAAAATAGTTTAAGCCAGTGGCCTCAAATCATACTTGATACTGAGAAATAAAAGCTAGTTTTAAAAATAATTTAACTTTCTCTAGGCATCCTTGCTTATTCAGTTCTATAAAGTTTTAGGCCTTTGGTCTATTTTTAACAGAAATAAAGATAAAATGTGTCGTCGTTTTCTCCAAGGTAAAATAACAACAGAGTTCCAGGATAKTGTTAGTAGGATAGTACTATAGCTGACACTGAGGCAAGTTTTGCGCCTTCAGAAATAACTTCTGCATTGCAAGATGTGCCCATTCCGTATTCTGCTGAATGTGAGCACAAAAAATAAAGTTTTAATGCTTGCCTTCCAGTGATCTAGGCTCCTGTTCAATACGTTGTATGATTAACAAGAACTTGCTTTTACATAAAGATTTCATTATAGACAATTTAGTTCCCAAGTAAATTTTCCTATTGCTTGCAAGAGGGAAAAAAGTGTAGAAAGAACTAGTTATAAACCTTTCCGTACTGTTTCAGGCCTGTTTTTCATGCTATGACATTATATTCAGAGCCTGCTTATTTTATTTGTTTGGTGAACCAAAGTGACAATTTTGTAGGCTCCTGAGGCCTGTGAATGGCACTATAGAATGCTAACAGTTTCCTTGTTTCATGATTTTGTGTGTGTGCGTGTGTGTGTATGTGTGTATGTAGTATGCGCAGCTATTTTTACTTTTTTATATTGTGAAGAAAGAGAAAACTCTGCCTGAAATACTGAAATAATATATTTTCTGAGGAAGATTCCGCGCTGCACAATGCTGTGCTAGACATCACATAAATTCAGACCTACCAATGACAACAATTGCTACTTTTGAACAAACCCTCTGTGCTTTTGTCTGATGGATGGCTCCACCTACATGGGTGCTGACATGCTGTCATCTTGACTCCACAGGCTGGCAGCATTTTGGAATAAGCATTTTTTTCACCTGTTAACATATTTCCATATCTATATGTAGTACAGAGAACTAACTTAAAGATGTGACTGATTTCTGCAACATGACTGATACAAGTACTGCGCGAATGGAGAATCTCATTTTTTTTCAGTGTGCTGTTTTCTCTAAATCCTAGTGTCATGAAAAGCTGATTTTTTTACCTGCACATGCTTTGAGGTAAACAAGGGCCCTTCCAGAGCAAAGCCCAAATTGTCACTGCAGTTAGCTAAGGGCCGGCTCTGGGGTCTTCTTTCCTCGTAGGCTGCCTTAGTAGGTTGTAACAATCTGCCCTTTGGACACTAGCTGTAGACCTGCTCCTAAGATTTTCTGTTAAAGAAACCCTGAAAGTCTTACCATGTTTTCTGTTCAGAAAGGCTTGACAGTTAACTTTTTTTCTTTTTTTTCTTTTTTTTCTTTTTTTTCTTTTTTTTTTCTTTCTTTTTCAGTATAGTCCAGGAATAGGCCGCTTAGCATCCTTTCCAGTACACACCTTCATGTGTTGTTTACAGGTAGAATGCCAAACGCTGACCATGGTAAATGGACTAGTTTTTCAGGATAGATGGAAGAGTTCCTTGCAAGTTGTTAACTGGTTTAGTCAGTCTCTCAGTGATTAGCACTACCGCTCAGTTTGGTTAATCTCACAAGCTCAGGAGGCATGAACASTATGAGCTAATTTTTAAAACTATAGCCATGTATCTAGAAAGAAGCTTGAAATTCAATTAAAGGTGTCACAGCCACTCTAGCTTTAAGATAAAGACTGATTCCTATGGTGATGTGAGGATTAAGTTTATCCTGCAGGTTTTCTTTCTTAAAAATTTCTGTGTCCTTAGGATGGAAGGGATGGGCTAAATGGAGAATTGTGGTATTTGAGTTATATTACATGAGCCTGTACTGTCAGGGGTTTGGAGGTTTGCGATGATACGGAAACTGAGTTGTCAAGGGGCCTAAGATGGCTAATCTGCTAATTGTTTTGATTCTCAGAACAGGATTTTAATGAATCTCATAGCTTTAGTCAGAAAGGAAGCCTGTGGAGGGTAGTTGGAGCTTTTAGCACCAGTACAGATCGTACATTCTGAAATTTGCAGATGAAGGTGACAGCAGAAAGCACGGAATTAAGATTGACCAGCTAGTCATGACTGTTTTAGGATTTTCAGGATTAGCTGAATCACTGTTTAGACTTTTTGACTATATCTCCATTGACTATTAGGGCTATTATGAGCGCTTAAACATTAGATTGCCTGTAGACACCTGGATTTTTGGTGTCTTAATCTCAAACTGAACCCAATTTAAAATGTCCTTATCAAATGGGACATTGACCAGTTTTCAGTAAGGTGAAAGAATGCATTGTAAAAAGCTAGTACATATCCACAGTGTTATTTCAGGCTGGTAATCTTAGCAGCCAACTTTTGGTGCTAACTGGAATGCTTCTACATTGAAACTAAAACKGTAGTAGTAAATTGGAAAGTCTGTCCTGTAGTGCATCTGTTTTGAAATGAACAATAGTACAAACAATAAACCATGGAAAGCATAGAACAGGATAGATTTTCRGATTATATACTAGTCAGTAGACAACAGTTCACCCTCTTAACTCTTGCCAAAAAATGCTTTTTGGGGAGACTTATTAGTAGTGCCCATGAAAGAACTAAATATTGTAAACTAGTTTTAAAGTTTATTTTCTTAAAAATTCCTGGACTCATAACAGTAATAAAGTAGAATAGCAGTATAATGTAATGCAGTATTAACAGTTAATGTTTATGAAACAAAATGATAAATAAGCAAAGCTTTGGAAATGATGACAGAATGTTAACACCAAAAGAGAAAAAAAAGTTTAAACATGTGGCTTTCATTCTGATCACTGATAGCAGGCTTCCCGCACATCCAAGAGCAAGAATCCTTTTTCCAGCACTGCTATTTGATGGTATATGAGTGTTGTGAGAATATCATTTGCATTTTAGGTTGAAGTGTTCTGTGGGTATAAATGCTTACAGATGAGTATAGTTCTTTTTTTCATTTGCTGTTAGTTACAGCCTCATTTTCTATTTGTTACAAAAAGCTGTGAAGTGGCTGATCCAACATGAAAAGCATTGCTTTCTGGATGGCTTCCATTACGTTGTACTGAAAAACATTATCATGGGACACACATAGTATCAGAAAAAAAAATGTATTTCAATTGAGTAGTAGAATTTTTAAATCAATTTATTGTGACTTGTTTGATTAATTAAGAAAGTCTTTACATGAATGACTTCCTGATTTCTTTGCCATGCATGAGTTGTTCTTGTTGCAAGTGTATGACAATATCATTTCTCTCGATCTTTTTACAATATGCCAGTAACATGTTTCAATATGGTACTTTAGTTGATTACGATTGTGGAATATTGAGACAAACTCTGGCTGTTGTGTACTGCCTGACTGTGGTTGCAGTTGAGACCATATTGTTAATGCAAGATTAAAGGGTAACACTGTAGATAGGCAGGAACTACAACTTGGGAGGAAGACCTGTGACTTTCTGTGCTACAGTGTTAAGATGGCTTATGTTCCAGGAGTTACCTGGGCAGTAAGCTTTCTGCTCAGAGAAACATGATGTTTGCAGTTGGAACTCATGCTTGACTAAGGAGGGTGGGATCATTTAGCCCTATATGTCTTTAGAACATCATTCTTTAAAGCTGATACTGGAGGTGTCTTGCTGTTGATTTCAGTGGTCAGCTGAGTATGTCACAAGCTGTAGGATGGGAGAGTAATAGCAAGCATAACTCTAATGTTAGAATATTTGATTGGTATTCTGGAGAGAAGGTTCAGTTTATGGATCTATCACAAAGCTTTTTGGTGCCACTTACTCGTGTCGCTTGGTTTGGTCTCAGTCTGTGAAAATGGGATACATTTGCTTCCSCACTTAACAGGGGATAACTAATATCATTAGTATCTGTACACCAGGAGGACAGTGTGGCAATGCTACTGTAGAAAAGAGTGAATAAATGAAAAATATCACTCTGATAAGTTCGAGCCAAACAAATGTCATACGAACATCTTGCTTCAGCCTTTCCCTAACTCAAATCTTTATTCCTTTGGCACAGAATCTGATGCAGTGCACTGCCTTTGCAACAGCAGATGAATATCATCTTGGTAATCTGTGTCATGACCTGGCTTCACATGGATATGTTGAAATAACAAGTTTGCCTAGAGGTAGATTTTTAAAACATATTAAAAACAATGTTATGCCTTGGGAAATGAAATATGGGTGAGGAGTATAATTTTCTATAACTTCTTGTATTCTTATTTTGGTAACATGCTGGCATCCTTCCTAAAAACAATATTGTTTTATTTGAAATTTTGATTTGCTTAAAAAAAAGAACATAAACCTAAATCTTCTAGACTAGCCAACACTGGCTGTTAACCTATGATAATTTTTCTCAATATTAAACCTATACTGAAAGCATTGAAAAATGGGATAGTCCTAGAAATGCATGTAGGAAAAATAAATTTTGAAAAATTCTGATAAAAGAATTTCTACTTTATATAATAGTCTTTCAGTAATATGATAACACAGTGCTTTAATTGTCAACCAATTTTATAATTTGAAATGTTGTACCTTCTTTACATACCCATATTTTTGTTAATGAAAATCATTATGGTTTGAGAGTGTAGAGAAACATTTGTTATGTATCTTATTTCTGTAATTATCTCCTAATATTTTGCAATTAGGTTAAGAGAAAGGCAGAAAATTAAGATTGTATTTTGAGTTCTAAATGTTCTTGTCTTTAGGGCATGGGATTTTTTATTATGTATTTTCTTAAACTAAGTAGTGGAAAACAGACGTTTTTGATGTCTTCTTATTTTGAAATCAGTCTTTGGCAGGACATCTCAGCTTACCATTAGTGAAGTTAGCCTTTTTAATACTTCTTCTAGGTATTCATACTTCATAGGTATTTCAGTACCTTTTTTCTTGTTACGGTATATGTTATGACTTATCCCAGGCTTTGTTTGTAAAGAAGAGGAAGGCATGCATGCTGACTAGGTGAAATGTAAAATATATATACATATAGATGTCCACTTCCAGTAAAGAGAACATAGTTGATATTCTGCATTGGACCAAGTATAGCCTAGTAATTGTTGAATGCTTCTCTTTAGCTAAGCCTGAGCAAAATAATTGGCTCTAGTTCCGTACAAAATATCTCTGAAGACCTGAGAAAGCATGACTTGGAAATAGCTGAAGTATACGACAAGAGGAAAAGCAAATAGAATTTTAGATACTTTAAAAGACCTTACATGCTAGAAAAGCTGTGATTTTCCTATGGTGGAAGTATAAGAGAATATATATTTTTTGAAGGAAGAGATTATATGAAGCTAAGAGGAATGAGTGGTATTGTTTATGGGCATTTCAGTAGAGATTATCAATATCTGTCTGCTTCGCAAATATTTAATAGGCAAAGGGTGATAGTATTATAGTGGGAGTGCATTAGGGAATCACAGAATCAGTAAGGTTGGAAGGGACCTCTGGAGATCATCTAGTCCAACCCCGCTGCTCAGCAGGGTCACCTAGAGCATGGTAGACAGGGCTGCATCCAGACGGGCCTTGAAGATCTCCAGAGAAGGAGACTCCACAACCTCTCTGGGCAACCTGTCCCAGTGATCTGTCACTCTAACAGGGAAGAAATCCCCYCTTACGGTCAGGCGGAACTTCCTGTGCTTCAATTTCTGCCCATTGCCTCTTGTCCTGTCATATGGGACAACTGAAAAGAGTTTGGCTCCGTCCCCTTGAAAGTTTATATAAACTTTCTATTATGGAAGGTGGATGAGAGATCAGAGAATATATGTGACCTTTTAAGTGAGAACAGATATTTATTTATTTATTTATTTATTTAAACCCAAGGTATACTGTGAGTCATCTTGCTTAGATTAACATGGAACTACAAGTTGCTATACAGTATAGGCTTCAAGTTCTTTTGTAGTTTCTTTGTATGAAGAACAATACTGAGTCCTTTCACTGCTTTAGGATGGGAGCGTACAGTGCCCAGCATGACTGTGGATTATTAAAAGGCAAATATTGTTACTGGTATTTTACTCTGGAAGTATAGGTCTTGCCAGTTCTTTCATTTCTTCATGGTGTATTTTTGACTCCTCACGATAGATATTCTGTTTGTCTAAAGTTTGGAGGAAATAATGATGAAAGGATGTTTGATTTTGCCAGCAGATTTGATGTTTTGTTGGCATGGGGATGTACAATGATTGGTTACCAACTCAAACACGTATATTAAAAAGTTTAAAAATATTAGTACAGAGAATTCTAAATTAACAATTATTGTATGGATTTGTTGCTTTGTACTGTTCTTCCTCAGTGTTTTTTTTTTTTTTTTTTTTTTTTTTTTGACATCTTTAGAAACAGTTTAGAGGCTATATCCATATTTGTAATGGACCAAATTCACTTTCACTGTACATGTTTTAGCTGGAGTGGATAAATAAAATAGAAGTACAAGTGATATTTGGAAGGCAAGTGAGAAGATGCAGGTGTATGTTTCTTCCACGGTGAACTCCATCTTCACACCCAAAATTTGCTCCAGTGTTTAATCAAGTCATGTTTTTTCTGAATTGGAATAGCAAGTGAGGGAGAACTCTTTAAAGGGCTCATACAGAGCAAATGTATGATCTTAATTCAGTTACTAGCAAAAATTTGTCCAATATTTGGTCATCTCTTCCTGCCTTCTTAGTCTACCTTGGTCTCTGTTTGTCAGCTTTAACAGTAAAGCGCATGGTGGAATTTGTACCCAGACTGAATTTGATGCCTTGGCTTTTAACTTGTGATTTTTCTGCAAAAGGATTGAATATTTTAATGCTGTGTGTGTTAGGCTTTGTAAATTCCTCTTTGTGAAGTCTCACTTTACAATAGAGGTAGGGCTTTTTGCTCGTCTAGCTTCCACTAGTTCTTCAAACAAGATGAGTCATGCTGGAAAGTAACCTTTTTTTGGCCTAACCACTTCAGGACTTTTATAGCTATGTCTGTGTTAGCAAGTAATACAGTACAATGGAGCAGTTTGCAAGAACTGTTTTGAGAACCAAACTTCCACAACATGTACATTTTTAGATACTCTGCTTGCACTAGCTTGAGATTAGTCCTTTTTACTGAATGCCCGTTAGTGGTTGGGAGTGTCTCAGGTGCACTTCTGGAGTCCATCTTTCAGTTTAATTTCATGCAAAAGAAATCCAGTTTGTATACTCTTGACACTGTACTGCAATGTAAATCAAAGTGCTGTAAACAGGGGTGAAGACATGTCTCTCAAAGACATGTTCATGATCCAAAGGAAAGTGCAAATGCAGATGTACTTTCTGCTGTCTTGGGATATGCTTTTTCATGTTTCTGACTGTCAAAGCAAGGCCAGCAAGATTTGAGTGCAGATTAGTTTCTTGCTGTATAGAAAAGAGAAAGATGTTGATCTTCCATGCAAGCAGATTTGAAAGGTAATTCCTTTGCAGCTGGGCAGACTTCCATAGTTCACTCACATTACACATCAGTTCTGCATTTTATTCTGTTCCTATTCTTTTACTATGCACTGCAACGGTTTTCCCTTGAGTCTTTTGTTCTTCAAAAATGCTACATTTCATAATTAAAGTTTCCAGTGAAACACGGCAGTTGAGTGTGTAGAGAGCATGAAGCTTCAGAGAATCAGTGAACTTTTATACTGTAGATGTTTTTTGGCAAGTATTTCCATCAGAAAAATAAAATAAAAAACTTAATTTGAAAGTGTTATGAAATCACTGCTAAAACTTTAATTATATGTTTCTAGTTATCATCTTTAGGAATCGAAATAGTTCTGTATTTAGAACTTTAATCCTGTTTGTTTATTTTAAACTAGATGCTGCAAATGTTTTGGTGATTGGCACTGAGAAGTCTGCAAAAGATGATGATGCTGGCATGATTTTTTTCTTCAGGTAAGTTGTAAAGCATGCCTGAAACATACTATTTTACAATATAAATCCTGTGAAAGAAGTAGTGTAGCAGACTGCTAGATCGTTGCATCATATTCCTCATAAATCTCAAGGAATACTGTCCCATTATTAAAAATCAAAGTGATTGAAATAAGAAAAAGCAAGTTATTTTTAGTTGTTTTGCATTAGAATGTTTAAAAAGTGATTGCTATGTTTACATATAAACAAGATTACATTTCTTGATTCACAGTGAAAAGAATTGCCACTGTACAATTTGAGTATTGCATTAAAACAAAATTTAAATACTGTAATTTCACCTCAGGTTTCCCTTTAATTCACAGGGAAGGAGCTGTTGTATTTTGGAATGTGGAAGAGAAAACTGTAAGTCAAGCAAATTGTTAAYACTTCATAAGTAGATGTTTTGTCAGTCCACAAAGCCCTGCATGCTTGGGTTATGCTGGGGAGCTTGGATCTCTTCAGAAGGAAAAGGACTGATTCTTTTCCTAATCAGTTCAACTGCTTGCCTGCTGCTGCCCTCAGGTGTGTGGGTGGCTGATATGTCATCTTGAAAACTTGTCTTTCTGCACAAAATAAGCAAAAGTATGAGTAACACTCAAAGTGGATGAATTTTTCTACTTAAGGCCAAAAATCTGAAACCTTGATCTAGTGAGACTGACAGAAAAAAAAATCCTTGCAGCTATACATAGTGAAGGAATAAATCAGAAAAATCAGCCTCTGAAATCAAAARTTTGAAATAGATGTTTGAAAGGTACTTACGTAAGAGAAGGTGAGTTACTAGAAAATACTGATTTCAGAGCCATTTAAGTCAAAGCTACTCAAAACTTGTATTTTAATAACTTTGAAAAAGCAAAATTTGTAAACATTTTTTATATTGCTTTGTTTTTCTACCAGTTAGTAATTTTCCTGAAGGAATGTTCATTTTTATAGGTTGATATAATCATTAAAATATGTTGACATAGATCAATATGTCCCTTATAATTTGGTGGGTTTGCTGACCAAAAAGATACAGTACAGGCATATTTATTTTTATAAATAGTTATTTAYAGATACTTACATATTAATGCTTTTAATTTTTTATTACAATGGTTAAATAAAGCTGAGTGTCAGATGTAATAAACACAAATGATCAATCTGATCTGTATGCAAGATATGTGGAACTAGTTGGTCATTAGACAGATGATAGAGATGCACAGAGGTTCACAGAAAGATTTTCATTAAAATATATTAAAACACAGAGCAGTTGTTTCCAGACATGAACAATTCCTGGATTCAGGTTTGTTGTTCCTGTTTCAGATCTGAAATGTTCCTGATTTTCTGGGTTTTTTTCTTCACTGTATCAGTTGTTCTACAAAAAAAATATTAGCTCTCTCTCCAGACTGTGCTTGTAGCACACTTAAGCTGCTACAGCTATAACAACACTACTGATTCACAGGTACTACAGAAAACCCCCACTCATTTTTGAATTGAGCATCTTTACTCACTTGGCTGCTTAGGAAAAACTAATTTTGCTGTACCTTTTTTACATACTTTAGTATCTTTGAAAACTTGACATCACATTTTTTTGTTCAGCAGATGAACCTTAGTTCATCTGTTGTTAGTTTTATTCATAAGGATTTTTCTGCTTTTTCAAATCCTAGTTAAAATTTCAACTTGTAAACAGCTTGTTCAAACAGGGAGTGCTTTCTATGCATAAATTCTGATGAACCAAAACGAAAATAAGAAAAAATGCTCTGTAGGACAGAAACTGAAAATATTTTATTGTAGGATGATTGTAAGGAATGCAAATACAGCTATTAATTGATGTCCTTTTACAGATCCAAACATGCAGTGGAAGAGTCAGTGATACATTGATAGACTGTGTAGTGCTCCTTAGTTTTCTTCCCCCCCMAAAAAAAGGATTATCTTCAGCAATATAAATTATTTTAATGAAGGTGGTAACCAGCCACTGGTTGTAGTAACCTTTTTTATTGGTAGAGCTGGACCCAGAAACTGTCATCTATCCATGATCTCATATAAATACTGATGCTTATTATAACATGAAACATGGTATTTCATTTGACTTAAAAAGATAAAATATTTCCCATTGACTTTGTTAATCTTTACAGTTTCTTTTTTTTCATTGTTTAAAAAAAAACGGGGTGGCTTCTAGAGGCAGTATTATTCTGTCATTTCAGAATATTAGAACTGTATTTTATAAACTAAAATATATTTAGATGTTTTTTAAAGTAGGCAAGACTTGATATATCAGTCCCAAACCATACACTGTTCTTTAGAATGCAAGTCAATGGTGAGAGAAGAACTCACTTGAAACGTGAGCAATGACAAAAATAAACAGCCTCATCTCCACTGCCTTCCTCTTAACCACTAAAATGGTAAATCAAAGTATAGAAAATTGAAATACACGTAACACAAAGATACATAACGCCCTGCTGCAAGACTAATTACAAAAGTTATTGTTTATAAGTTGGGGCTTCATAACTTGTAAATGGGAAAGAGATGTGTTGCTGGTATCATTACAGCATAATGCTGAGCAGCATATAACTTGGATACAAAGAACATGAGTTGTAGTGCATGCTGTATCAGCCAAGGCATTGCCATTAGGGATAGAAAAGTGTTAATGCCATTGAGGAAGGCGCTAGTGAGACTGGACTATGATACATAGTTTTGTGTACTTACATTCAGTAAAACTGGTTGTAGAGAATGGATGAAATTGCTCTTAAAAATACTCCAGAACAATTATTATGGAAGAAAAAATATTTTAAATTAAGGAACACTAAACACAGGGAGTMGTAACTATAGACTGATCACAAGTAAGTAGAAACTAAAAAAACTAGAACTATAAAATACGGCTTCTGAACACCTGAGCAGGAACTTTGTGGAGCAGCTTCCCAGCAGAAGTAGTAAGAACAAAAAGCCAGGCTAGCTTCTTTGTGGAGTTTCATCTGTTTTTTAAAGGGGAAGTGTACAAAGTGTTTGTCTGTGATAGCAAGAGCTTGTGTTCAGTCAATCCAGAACATCTCTTTTCATTAAAAGTACCGTGTTAAATGTAGTTCCTTCTATAAAAATCAAGGTGGGCCTAAAAGAACCTCACATTAGTCAGTGGAAGCTTTTGCATTACTTTGAATAGTTAAAAGAAAACTGCCACTGAAATGTAGTTTCTTACTATCCAGAGTGATGGAAGAACTTTGGAAATACACATATTGCAAGATTTAGGAATTGCASAGTCAGCTAGGATCTATGAAAGCTTTGTTAAATTGTACTCTCTACTGGTCCTGGAAAGCCTGAGCTGGTTATAGTTCTGGAAGGGACTGTTAGCCTATTAATAGCGTAGTTACTAGTACGTTAATAGTAATGACTTTAGAAAGCCAGCTAGGGTATCTGGATCGAGGTGAATGTACTCTTGAAATCTGGCATGCTGCATTATGGAGTGGCTAAACTCTGGCAGTGTTTTAGCAGGGCTTGTATTTCTGAACTGTCCCCAGAAACAGCATAACTGGCTGGCCAAACGGACTGGTCAGAGCATACAATTCTCTGATTAAACAATGGAATACAGAATAATTTTTCATACTTTTTTTTTCCATAATATTTAGAATATATGGCATGCTATCATGAATATTGATTGTTTCCATGCCTTATCTAGATAGTATCACCAAAATTCTTGAAGGCAATGAATAAAACAAGCACTGCAAAGAAAATCCTTCTTGCAGGTGATCTAACTGATTTTTAAAGTATATACCTGGAGGAAGTGCTTTATGAACAATTTGGTAGCACATAGTTTTGCACTGAAAGATAGAGTATTTCATATTTATCTGAAGAGTTCTTTAAGTACAAAATTCACTTCTTTAAAGAATTTGGGCACCAAAAGTAAWTTTTTTAGTTGCTGTTCTGTAGCTAAACACTTCTTAAAAAACTATCAGTGAGTGCTTTTTTAATTCAGAATTTGTTCTAACTGCAGAATGATTTGTATGAGGGGAGACTTGTAACATGTAGAAAGGAGCAAGGATGAGGGATCTTAAGCTAGATGCTAGAGGAGAAGATTTTGTGAGACAAGGCCCTTTCTTTCTGTATCGATTTTGGTTCTGAAGTAAAATTGCACATTTAACTGTTTGCAGGGTCACATGCAGGCAGTTGAAACCATTTAATARACTTTTGTAGTGAAAAAAACCTTCCAGAATATAATCAGATCCCTGGTAGCTGAAACAGAACTATGGATTTTAGCAACCTAGTCCTGTTACCAAAACTAGCCATCTGATGTACTTATCTTAAAGTTCAGTCCCACACTCAGGCTTCTACCAGAATCTGTAATAGCTCATTGTTACAGGGCTGAATACTTGTGCATTGCGTTTGCTGCTGCAAGGGTTAATCTTTACCCTGTTCTATAAATGCAGACATTAAATTATTTTAGTTTTTATAAATTCCTTGCAGTTGTTCATGTCACACAGTTTTTCCACACAGTCACAGATAGCTTCAGAAGTGTTAATAATTAGTTCATTCTAATACTAAAACTGCTTAGCACACCTCTTCAGCATTATTTAAATAGTTCCAGCACAAAAGTGGCCTTCATCAACCTATTACAGACTAGAAGTTCTTTTGTAGAGTGATTGTATACTGCATGATAACTCTTCTTACACGCAGTTGTCTTTTTCTTAGATGAAGAACATAATGCGAGTGCTTGAACACCATGAAATTCAGCCATATGAAGTTGCATTAGTACATTGGGAGAATGAAGAGATGAACTATAGAAAAGGAGAGTAAGTATCTTCAGGCACTCTATCTAAAAACTAATAGACATCTAAAACGAACTTGAGCAAAAGCAACTAGTAAAAATATACCTTTGATTATTTGTTTTCAAAAGAGTAAAATAAAGAAAGGAGAAAACATTAAATCTAAATTCAGAAGTTTTGTCCATTGACCTTACTACTAATAGCCTGTGTGACTTGGTTATGTACTAAATTTTTCTAAGTTTTGAAACTCCATATACGCACAACTAAAGCACTTACACATGTTCTTCAGCAATCCCAAACAGAAACTATACACCTCATAGAAAAAAACAAAGGTAATAAATATGCATTTTTGAGGCAACTGTGATTTTAACAGAAAAGGTATGGAACTTCTGCGCCTAAGTTTTCCTCAGTCACCTCTGGGTTTGTATACAAAGATATATTCTGCACGTACTTTGCTTCCTAGGAAAGGTATAACTTGAATACTGTGGAAGGAGAAATAGACAAGTTATCTTGTCTTATTCAATATATTTTCATTATTGTGAGCAAAAATTTTCTGTGGAAATAGTTTTCAATGTACATGACTGTATGACTTGTCTGTAATTTTCCAGTAACACCTGAAAAACTACTCCTAGACAGCACACTCATAACACTGTAAGCTAAGCTAATAAGGTTGAGCCTATTTAAATAGTTTCCTATTTTTTCCTATTTGAAAGCTGTTTATACTGTCCAATTGTGGAATTTTTGACTCCTGACATATTCCACAATGTTTATACAAGTTTTCAAGTGAATGTAACAAATGATAAATTGAAGGACTCTATCCTGCTTTCTTTGCTGCTGCCCCCCTATGCTGTAGAGATTTGGGGGAAAGTAACATCATGGCAGGAAAGCAGTGATGTCAAGAAGTGACAAGAGAAAGGAGAACAGAAAAAGAAAGATGATACAGGAGATAGAGAGTAGGAAGGAAAAGGCCAGTGTCCTGCTTACTCTGAATTATCTGTGAGCACATAGTAATGCTGCTGTTTCCACTACAGCTTGCTGCAGTTTCATCTAAATGTAGAAAAGTAAGTCATAATATTAATCTTAAACTGAAGAAGTGATTTTCAATGGTTAGTTTTGGTTACTGTGAGGTTGAGCATAAGTAAAATGTAAGGATGGGGATGATATCCATATAGATACCTATTTGTGTATAAAATAACCAACCTTTCTTGCAATATTGATTGCTTCTTAAATGTGCCTTTGCTGGTAGCTTAGTCAATGAAGATGCTTCAATCCTGTTTTAACAGAGGGCAGTCAAAGCTTCATAAAGGAGAAATCTTACTAAATTCTGAGCTGGATATTGATGAAGTTGTTCTGCAGAAATTCGCCTTTTCAAATGCTCTTTGTCTTTCTGGTAAGTTAATATTGTTAATATCAGTAATATCAGACTATACTACAGATTTTGTGAAATGTTATTATAACTGGGACTTGTGCAGTGACAGGATRGACAGGAAGACCGAATGTCTGCTTTTGGTGAATTATGTAAAGATTGTTCTTCRGTAGGAGGATTAATTTTTATAGATTTTATCTTGTATTTTTTAAATTGGAATTACTCCATTCAATGTGAATCTTATTAATGATGAACAAAGCAAATTAAGAAACATATTTTGTTCAGTAAACTCTTTTTCATCCTTTTCCACATACTAAAGAACTATATTTCAGGATAGCAACAAGTACAGGGTCCAGTTTTGGAAACCTATCAGTAGTCTTAGATAATCCATCCAGACATCAATTCYTCTTAATAGAAAATACAAGATTCCAGCAAAAGAGAGTAATACGAAGCAGTGATACCCAGCTGGGAAGATATACCAGCATCAAAGGTACAGACTAGAGCCACAGATAAAGTTTACCAAGCTTACCAGTTAGGGCTGTGTGCCAAAGTTGGTACCTCTGTCCAGAGGCAGCAGCAGGCACTGGGAAGAAGTCAGGCTCAGCAGTGGTGCTGCAGAACTACAGCTCTCTACTGCTTCAGATCTTGAATGAGGTAGGAAATGGGAGCAGAAGGAGCAGTAAGACCCTCCTCAGAAAGGCTCTAAAAGAAATTCTGGTTTGTCTGCCCTTGCAGGTTTTAAGTAAAATTACAACATTCATGTAGTATGTTGGGAACTGCACCTTTACACAGAAAAAAAACATCAAGAAGCAGCATACATGTTTTTGAAGCGCTACACCATTTGATCAAGGAGTACACCATAACTGTATGGTTCTTCACTGTCAAAGTCAGAGTTACTGAAATGTTGGGGTGGGATGTGGAGGGAAGCCTTCAGTTTACAAATTTTTGTTATTCATAAGGCCACAACACATGGGAAGAGTGGTGCAAGAGACTGGAGCAAGAGATTTATTGCCAGGAAATACTTGGTACTAATTTATATTAGTGTGAGACAGGTGTACCATAAAGGAAGACTGAAATGATSAGTAATAATACAGGGTCCAAGTATAGTCAAATTCAGCCTTAGGACACAGCAGAAACCACCCCTGCGAAATAATACCTCATTGCCAAAAATGCCTMTTTGTCTTTCATCAGGGGCTAAATTAAATATCATATTAGCCTTTGACTGGATTACACCCATGTACTCAACAATATGAAAAATGCTCAGTATTGGATTTACTGAAAGTGTCTTGATTAGATGACGCCAGTGATTGTTATCACAAAAGTCGAGTTCATTTTGAGAATTGAATCGCAGAATCAGTAAGGTTGGAAGGGACCGCTGGAGATCATCTAGTCCAACCCCGCTGCTCAGCAGGGTCACCTAGAGCATGTTAGACAGGTTGCATCCAGGCGGGCCTTGGAGATCTCCAGAGAAGGAGACTCCACAACCTCTCTGGGCAACCTGTGCCAGTGCTCCGTCACTCTCACAGGAAACAAGTTCCTCCTCACGGTCAGGCGGAACTTCCTGTGCTTCAATTTCTGCCCGTTGCCTCTTGTCCTCTCACATGGGACAACTGAAAAGAGTTTGTCCCCATCCTCTTGACACCCTCCCTTCAGGTACTTTAGACGTTGATAAGATCCCCCCTCAGTCTTCTCTTCCCTAGGCTAAASAGGCCCAGCTCTCGCAGCCATTCCTCATAGGGCAGGTGCTCCAGTCCTCTGATCATCTTCGTAGCCCTACACTGGACTCTCTCCAGTAGCTCCATGTCTCTCTTGTCCTGGGGAGCCCAGAACTGGACACAGGACTTGARATGAGGCCTCAGCAGGGCTGAGGGGCAGGATCACCTCCCTCGACCTGCTGGCAACAGTCTTCCTAATGCAGCCCAGGAGACCATYGGCCTTCCTGGTCACAAGGGCACATTGCTGGCTCATGGTCCGCTTGTCACCCACCAGCACTCCCTGGTCCTTCTCTGCAGAGCTGCTCTCCAGCAGGTCAGCCCCTAGCCCGTACTGGTGTGTGGAGTTATTTCTCCCCAGGTGCAGGAACCTGCACTTGCCCTTGTTGAACTTCGTGAGGTTTCTCTGCACCCAGTTCTCCAGCCTGTCCAGCTCTCTCTGAATGGCAGCACAGCCCTCTGGTGTATCAGCCACTCCTCCCAGCTTGGCATTATCAGCAAACTTGCTGAGGAGGCACTCTGTCCCCTCATCCAGGTCATTGATGAGTAAGTTGAACAGGATGRGACCCAGTACTGAGCCCTGGGGGATGCTACTAGCCACAGGCCTCCAACTAGACTCCACGCCCTCTGAGCTCTGCCTTTCAGCCAGTTCTCAATCCACTTCAAATTGAATGCTTGTTGTTTTTATTTTTTCTTAGTGAATTGGGTTAATTCTTGAAACTGAGTTGTTATTACTGCATTCTTATCTGGGAATGTGATGTTTAAAGAACAAGAGTCTGAATTACATCCTCTTGAGCTGTAGAGATCATCCTTTCAGGTTCAAGCTGAGACAAAGGGACAATCCCTTGTAATAGGACTTGTGGTGCTACTGCCTGTGCTGAACAGCTTCCACCAAAGAGGACTTTCATATCTTCAGCAAACAGTATATTCACCAAAAATGAGACGAGACTGCTTAAGTTGTAGTTTAGCTTCAGTAAGTACAGGTGTTGTGTATGTATACAAGCTAACTCTCCATTGTTTGGGTAGGTTGCATGAAGTAGTGGAAAAATGGAAAGTGTGAGTAGGGCACTGTGGAGATGTAGTGCAGACTCTTTGCTGCGGCACCACATGAAGTCAGCCTGATTCCAGCAGGGCTCATTATCTTCAGCTTCTGAAATGCCTCCTTGGAGTTCACTTTGCAAAGGCTTAGTACAGTAGAGCATTAAACAGCACTCAAACATGTACCTGAGTTGAGCTAAAACTCTCCAGGTTCTGAACTGATACTTTGGAGATGAGAGCTGAGCTCAGGTGGATCTTTAACCAGAGCTGGAGTAACCCACAGCCCAAATTTGTTCGTAGATGTATAAGCATGGATTGTTTAACACTAATGCTTACTCTGTATTTATTAACATGCTTCTTGAAGTAGTATGTTGGCAGATTTAAAATTATGATTACTTGAAAGCATATATACCTCTAACAGTATTCTGCCTTGTTAACTTTGTGTTGCAGTAAAACTGGCTATTTGGGAATCTTTACTAGATAACTTTGTGGAATCTATCCAGTCAATTCCTGAGGTGAGGTCTTGTTTGTACCTCTCCCCTCCTTTTCTCTTTTTTTCTTTTTCCTTTTTTTTTATTTTTTTTTATTATTTTTTTTWAAAGATCAGTCAGATACAGCTGAGGATATGGGGAAGAAAACAACTGAATGATTGACAACTTAGATGGTAAAGCCATCAACAGAGTTCAGAAAACCTGTAAAGAGTGGGACAAGAAATAAGTAGTATTTAAAGAGGAGATATTTTCTGCATTGGAATAATACTTACCCTGGGGTGCACTTGCCACTGTTGAATGTTTGTGCATAACAGGACACGCAGCATTTAAAAAGCTGACCAAAAGTATTGTGTGGCAGCTTTGTCTTAAAGCAGTGTGCTCTAATATGAATGTTATTAAGTGAGTAACTTAAGCCATAGTTTTTCATGAGCTTAATTAAAATACAAGGTCCGTATCATGTTGCATGTCGTAAAAATCAGATTTGCAGGGTTATAGAGAAATCTTGATTTTTTTTTTTAATGAGGAAAATAAATGGTAACCTATTGCTTATCTTAAAGGAGGAAGTCTGTAAAAAGGCTAAGCAGTGGCAAGGTAAAAGAATGGTGCCATGACTCAAAAATATCAATAGTAATAAAAGAGAAAAATGACTTCCTCTTCAGGAAATCATTTATAGAAAGTGTTCTAAGATTCTGTATTGATGCTGATGGTGTACTCAGTGATTTATTGAAAGACCTGGATGAACAGAAGAATGGTGACATTCCTAGATTCCCACATTATTTAAGTAAATTGGGAATGTAAAACTCAAAATAGTAAGGCAGTATGAAAACAAAATTTAAGAGTTAGTTAGTATGCTGTACTTCAGTTTTAACTTATGTACGCACTTTAGGCTTCTTAACTTCTAGTACTAGTTTATTTGATAAAAGAGTGAAAAATTCATCTTTTTGCAGATACTAAAGTCAAGAAGGAAGGTGAAACTGTCTCATGCAGATGTAATGCAGAAAATTGGAGAACTCTTTGCATTAAGGTAACTTATTTTTGTTACATTAAAGACATTGTATCATTCAGAATTTAAAATCAAGTTCTGCATGATGCAAACACTGGAATACCCTTGAAGCTTTGGAGTAGCTCAGTTTGACCTTAAACACCTTGTGATGGGAGATTGGCAGGGTTGAGATTCCCTTACCTTCTTTTGACCAGCTGTGGGTCAGAGGCAGCATATGCTGCCATGTTAGTCAGAGGACTGTGCTTCCCATGGCTCACCACTCATAGTGTAGTATCTCAAATGTCAGACCGGTGTTATGAAGCACATTGTAAATGGCCAAATTCCACACCTTTTTACCTCTCTGGGTCCAGTGGCGCATGTCTAAAAACCTGTATTTATAGTAGATACTGCAGTATGCAAAAGAATACTAGGAGGAAGCAAAAAGCTATAAAACTATAATCTATGGCCTAGAGTTAATAAATTTTTTTAATGTTTTGGCCTTTCCTGAGACTTCTGTTCTTTCTAAAGACTTGCTCAGTAACTACAGTTACATTGTAAGAATTTCATGGGGGGTTTTTTCCCCTCTCAAATGAAATTGGGCCATCAGGAATACACAGCACAATACATTTTTTTTCCACAAAGAATTTTTAAAAATCAGTGGAGTAAGTAGTAGATGAAAAAAACAATTCCTTTTCTAAACATTGGATTTTATATCCCTACTTGAAGGATCTTTCAGTAGTATACAATGATAGTCTAAACATCCAAAGACTTATGTGTGCAGCAGGTTCAAGGAAGATTCTAGCTCTTGGCTAGAATCCCTACTGTTGAAGGGAAAGACTTGGTTCTAAAAAGGCATGCTCTGTTCACATATCCCAGTACACAATATCTGTAATACTTAACAGTTCTAAAATAAACAAGCTGTGATAGACCTGCCCATWAACTTTAATTCACACACTTCATGAGCTTCAGAGAACTGCTAGCATAGAGAAAAGCTTCTGCAGTTACCAAAAGTAAAGAAGGACAGTGATGAGAGGTAATGTTGCAATATGGCAAAAGCAATTCTTGTATGGGGCTGTTATATCTGTCAGTATTCYCTGAGAAGTTTCAGATGTGACCAATTTTAGACAATTACTAAATGTGTATTCTCTTATTATGAAAGAGGAAAGATGCTTTTCGTAATTTACCTGTAATTGCAGAAAACGTCCCTTAATTGCTAYGTATGTATTTGTTTCTGTAAACACCCAAAGGAACTTTGTACTACTATAACCATTCTTTTTAGACACCGTATAAATCTGAGTTCAGACCTGCTTATTACACCTGACTTCTATTGGGATAGAGAGAAACTAGAAGAGCTTTATGACAAGACCTGCCAGTTTCTCAACATTAATCGCAGAGTTAAGGTAAGTGTCTTAATTGTAAGAGAATTTTCCATATTCAGATCAGTTGTCTTGGTTTGTTTTGGTTACAGACTGCTCCACAGATGTTTACTTTTATTGTAGAAACTAATAAACAATGATAGGATCATATAAACTATACCCTTTTCTATGAGTCTGATACACACATCTTTTACCTATAGGTTAACTACCCTACCTCAAACATCTARATTTACGTGAATGGATTACATGATTCCTGAGTCATTAAACTAAGTTTTATATAGTTTTAAGAGGAGGAGCTTTAATTCTTGTGCTGGAATGCATGCAAGGAAATAGCTTAAAGAAAAAAAAGAGATGTAGTCTTTTTACTGACATSATCTCATTGTAGGGTAGCATAATACTTACTGTTAGACCAGAACAGGAAGCATGAAAACTACCTTCTCTGGTGCTAGGGCAACCTTAAATATATTTTTAATTACTGTCTGAGCCATTCCCATAACATGCATCATCTTTGCTTGTGTCTACTTTCATGATTAGATACAACTCAGTAGCTGCTTAGCATCTGCAAATAGTTATTGAAATTTGTGTTAGTTCTTTTCATGAACCTGTTAAAATAATGGACTAATTTGTGTTAAAACTTTTGTTGCTTGTACATGTTGTCCTGCAGGACATTGTTCTGTTCTTTTGTAGAAAGGCAGACTATTTCAACAGTTACGTTCAGTGAACCCTTTTCTGGGTTGGGTTCCTTTCTTTAGTGACCTCATACAATTTTTGGAATCCAGATTTGCTATATATTTGTAATTGCAGGTAATGAATGAAAAGCTTCAGCACTGCATGGAGCTGACAGACCTAATGCGAAATCACCTGAATGAAAAGCATGCTCTGCGCCTCGAGTGGATGATAGTAATACTCATCACCATAGAGGTTGGTTTGTTTTCACTATCACATTGAAGAACGTAGTAACACAAGTGCAATTTATATACTTCATAATGTGAAAAACAAAATTAGCTTATTCATGCAACATATTCTACAGAAAGATTAGTGTTCATTTTTTGAAAGTAATTTTTGAGTTGCAGTTGTAGTTATTTTTCAGATTATCTGGTTCACAGTATAAGCTGTTTTAAGGATTTTTAAAGCAAATAAAGATTCATTCATATTAAGTATTTGTTATTCCACAGGTCATGTTTGAACTTGCCAGAGTAGTTTTCTGAACACAGAAGAAGCTAAGGAAGAAGAAAACTGACAGAACTATAAAGACAGTATTGTCAAGAAAATTCATGTCTGTTGTAAATTTCTGGAAAAAATACTGCAGTTGTCTTTCATGATAAGCATACATCTTCTATACAAATAAAAAAAAAATGAATCTATGAACTTTATTCCCAGTTGCTTCAACAGTGATGTTAGAGAAGTCTTAATCTATAGCTGTGTTGGTGTGAAGCTAAGATAAAAACTATGCATTTTTAGTGAAAGTTTTCTAGTGATTAGGCTAGATGCATCTAGGACTGCCTCAGGTAAAGATCTAGCTTTTTTTTTTTTTTTCCTTAATAAACAAGGATAGAGGTGTGGGTCCGTCCATCTGTGGTGACTATAATAATTCACTGAAGGAGTCTACCACCTTGTCCCTTTGATAACTGAAAGGATGCTGCTTATTTAGTCACTTCATGCCTTTCTGAGTACAATGAAATTTTCCATAGTAGTCCTTAGCTCCTTCTTAGATAGCAGTGAGACTTTCTGCAAGAMGACTAGTTTCCAAGAAACAGCCTTAGTGCAACACAACTGGTCTCATAAATCAAGTTACCTGTCATTATTTAGTCTAGGTATGGATATAACATCATTTAAAAAAACAACAAAAAACCCACAAAACTGTAACAGAAAAAGGTTTTCTATATTTATATACAGGTGTTTATAAGGTATTTATATGAAATAACCAGCAGAAAGTGGGTTTCTTAAGAGTTTTTCAGCACTCAACTTCTCTTTCTAAATGTATTTTCAAAGTGCTAGCCCAGAAACTAGTACACAACTGCTATTTCATCTTGTTTCAGAATCTTTAGTTACCCAGTTTAATCCTCTATATCCACTTCAGTATAAAATTAAAATACAGCATTTCAATAACATAACATAGGAATTCTGTAAAAAGCTACTGAGGCATCATTAAGTAGACTACATTTATGCTAGAAATGAGATTACTTTTTCAGTAGCTTACAAGCAAATTCTCTGCTCACTATACTATCACATTCAGAAATACTGTTTTAAAGATTCCTATTGAATACATCAGACATTTACCTCGAGAAGGAAAGTAGAATAAGGCAAAGCTTGAAAAAACATTGGATTACAGACCCATCCTTTAGCCATAAGTTAATGTTACCAGTGCTATGAGAGCCTCCTAATAAGCAGCAACCCCTGTCTTAAGAGTAGGCTGTCAACTCAGAGAAATAAAAACAGGTAAGATGCAGAGATCTTGGTTCTGGAACGTACACTGCTAGCTCTGTGGACTGCTGAGATGCTCTGAACTATCTATCTGCAACATTCAGAGAAGTGGATCAGTCAGCAGAACAGCTTGATGATGAGCTTTAGAATACAATCCAGGACAGCTGTTCAGCACTGGTCTCCTCACTTCTGTAGGGTTAATGTAGAAATAGTATATTAGATCCTTCACATAGTATAAAAAACTTACTAAGTTTAATTCTAGTTCCAGAATTCTAGAATATTTCTAGAATCCAATTCTAGAAATAGAGACATGTGTTAGATTTTAATTGTAATTCTTCTAACAAACATTTGTTTCATCCTTTTACCTAAACAGGCTTTTTCTGCCATTTGAGTTTCCCCCATTTAATCTTCTTGGACTTAAGTTCTCATTCATCTCACACATTTAATGGTCTCAGTATTTCAACTAAATTGTTGAATTTGCAGGCCAAATGCATCTTATCAGGGCAAGTGGTTTTAACAAAGTMATATCAGGACTCCTTACTGCTCTTTAAATCCATAAAGTGATTAGATTTGAGTAACTCAGTGTTGAGTCTTAAGACTACATATAAGAGCTACCAAGTCCAACATCTCAAAACAGTAGGAGCATGGTTACTTTTGCAACTTTAAATCAGTGTCTAAGACCCCAACCCTGTTTAGTGGATTTTGAAGAYTTTGTTTCACCTTTAGTGTACAATCTCAAGCAATAACTGTACACTAAAAACTTTGTGCTGATCTTTTTCACAAATACAGCTATTGGCAACTGCATCCAAGTATGAGGTTTTAAACAATGATCTACACAAATCTATGAAGGGAGAATATTCTCGCTATATTTACACATAGAAAACCAAGACCCAGCTGCAAAGTTAAGGGTATCAAGAGCCTTACTTGAGCTTTCACAGCCTAATACGTGCACAAGGCAGAGCTCTCACTGAACTCGATAGCATTTATGGATACTTTCCTCACCTGCAATCTTGGATTGTTTCACATTAGACAAACTGCAGGGACCCTTTGTAAGTTTATTGCATGACCTGACCACTAGGAAGTCTTATGGCAATGTTAGAATCCAGTTCCAAATGCTACAAACTGCCTTAACTGTGAGAAGATGTCCTTGTCTTGTCCACCACACTCATAGTCTTAACTAAAAACTTGTTCGCTACACAGTTTGTTGACATGTGCTGAATTACAGTTTGACTCATCACCAAACTAGGTTTATCTTATGCAGTGAGGGTCACATGAGGAAAAACAAAATAAGTGCAATTGTAATAAATACAGAATACACAAAGAAAAACAGGAATCCTGGTATATCCAGAATTCTAAAAAATTTAGCCTTTTAAATACAATTATCTAGTAAAATGAGTGAATGGCAAAATTCTGTTCATATAGAACCTTAGACGATACTCCAGAATCCAACTCTGCAGACAGCTTGTATCTGTGCTTTTTCCAAACAAATGAGGTAAAGGGCAACTTGTAAGAAGATTGATTTTCTTTGCCAGATCTGCTGCTAGTCTTCTTAAAACTAGCTAGTCTTCTTAAAACTAGCTATTTGTAAAACAACAAAGAATGCTGAGAGTCAGGATTCCTGACTTCCAGTCCAGTTTTCAGAAGTAGTATTTCTACTGACTGCAGTCTTTTTTACTCCTTTCTGCCTAGGCTGTCCTCTCTTCTGCTCCTCATTATCCAATTGCATTTCACATTTTTTCTTACTTCCATTCTTTCTCCTTCTATCCTATTCTTCCTGCCTTTATCCATTAGTCTGTATTTTTTCCCAGTTGCCTCTCTTGTTCTTTACAGATGATAGTGTTCCCCCAACCCTCGCATAGAGGCTAACAGGAACTGAGACCAAAGAAAAGACGGTCCCTGTCCTCATTGTTTTTTGTGCAGCACATCAGCTTTGCTGGTTGGATGAGCATATAAATTGCACCTCCCTAGATCTCCCTGCAATAACTTGCACTCAATCCAGCCAGCAGGTAAGAGCTTCTATCAGGAGGATGATATTCTTGTGAACTTTAAACATCTGCCTGAAACAAAGATACTATAATGCTAAAATCAGTATTATTCTCTCCTTCCCTATCCTATCCTATCCTATTCCTAGGAACTGAAACTCTCAGCTGATGTTTTTTCAAAAGAAAGCTAGATACTCTGTATCAACCTAAATTATTTTATCACTCATAGCTAGCAAGGTTACCTTGGAAATACCAGACATTAGGAAAAGATACAGATAGAGGGCCTTGATAGTAGTAACAGTTGCGGTGAACCTTTTCCAATTTATGTACCTTCCAAATTCTCAAATGGTAGTACAGACCAATTTAGAAATTGCAAAAAGGATTACTGCACTGAAYTGGTCAGCTTACTTTTCTCAATCATTTTTCCTAAACCCAAGGAAATTCATTCAAGGAAAATCTACAGGTTGGAAACTACTAGTCGGTGATGTGCTGCCTTCTTTCAGTGGCTGACATACAACATCTGCCAAGAATCTTGTTATCACACTCTACAGACTGGTTTATGAGGTAACCAGTTCTGCTGACCTCCCAGTGACTGCCTATGACATTTTCTGACATCACACATTTACTCTGTACTACACATGAAAACTAAGTGGATGAATCTTAGAAAATTAAAAAATTCCAACAGTTTGAGGCCCTCCAATTTTTTTTAYAACTTGTATTTTTCATTTGTTGGGGCTTTTTTTTTTCCTGAATGTAAGATTTTACTAAACCTAGTCACACTTGAGAAACCRAACAATCTCCCCACTCCCCACATACATAGCATGATAACCACCATCATTTCTGACACTTTTAACCTAGTGTTAAACAAACTTAAAACATGGAGAAGCATTTTTTTGTTGAAGACATCACAGTTAGGAAAAGTATCAGCATTTCTATTATAAACAGGCAAGTGACTGAGCAGTATGTCAGTTTTTAAGCTGCAGCCATTCAAGAAATAGTAAACTATGAAACCAGTAAAATATGATTACCAAACTACTGTAACTGCCAAATATCATGGCATATAACTGCCCCAAATACTTTTATCTTTCTTTTAACTAAGCTTGAGTAAATGCTGACCAACCCCATATTTATTAAAAACTGTTGAGTACTGAGTATCCCATGAACTTCATGTCTCAGCTTGGAGGATATTATATAATAATGTAAACATAGTATCAGTGTTACTACCTTAGATACATCTCTCTGTACAGAATACCTCAGTTGYGTATGCTGAGAAAATGCACACAGTGATGTTGCAATTTTAACCCTTTTTTTCCTAATGAAAATAAAATATGCAAATACTTACATTACTGTAACTTTATAGCCATGYTACACTAAAAAAAGTCACTCTAGCCAATAATGCAGAATCATGTTTGAACTTTTCCAGTAAAAAGCAGGCAGGACCCATGTAACAGGTTAATCTAGGAAGAAGGCAAACTAGAGGGCTAATGGACACCGCAGAAGCTGTCAGTTCAGTTACTCTAACAACTCTCTCTCCCCTAATGGGGATGAGATTCCTAACAGGAAAATTTTATACAAACAGTTGAACCATTTCCTTAGATGACATACATTGTACTAGCAAAAGGCAATATTTTGTGTGTGTGCGCTGGTATAACTTGTAGCTACACAGTAGCTGTTGATACAGCTTTGCTCATTAGGTGTAAAAACAAAAATGTTCCCACATTCCTAACCAACATACTGATACTAAAAACAGCACAGCCTACAGCATGGCCAAAGATCTATTATTTCTTTTTTTTTTTTCCACCTTCAACAGAGTACATGAGAAATGGTCTATACACCATAGTTCTCCTGTACATCTAGTACAGACAGACCTACTCACAACAAAAACCTGAAAGCTCAGGTAGACCTGGGGGCTGCGCACTCATCTGTCGTAAATGTATCCCAACAACCTCCCTATGACAAGGAGGTAAAGTCCAGAGAAAAAACAGAGCTGTTCCATTTGTGCTCTGCCCTTATGTTAAGGTTTTTCCTAGGGACCATTTTACTTGCTTTATGTTTCCACTCATATAGGAAAGATTCAGACTGAGAGTGTAAAAAAAAAAAAAAAATCTAACAGGGAGGATATCCCTGAATGAGAAGATTAGAGGCTGTCAGAGGGACAGTATGTGTTCATACAGCAAGGAGCTACTGCAGCTGTCATGCTTCCCACCAAGCCTTCTCACCAACATAAATCAGAAGTGAAAGCGTTAAAAATAGCAGCTGTACTAATAAAATGGATTTCTAATATTGATGTAAAATAACATTTTAGTACAGTCATACCAATGTGGAAAGAGCATCTAACACCTTCATAGAAGTTCACACTCATTGCCTAGGACAAACACTAATCTGTCTAATTCTAGCTACCTAGAGCTTTGGCAATTCCAGAAGTTGTCCTGTATAAGTAGATAAATAGTACTGTAGAAAGCAAGTAGCTCCTCAGAATAGGGAGTCTACTCTCTTATTTTTCAAAAATACTGAGAAATTTGGAGACTCACTGAAAATCTTAATGATCTGAATCTGATCAACACCAATAGGGCCATTAGGTATTGATTACAGCAATAAGAAGAAAAAGATCTAGTATTCTATTCCAGAGTTGAACTGAACTCCACCTAAAAGACACACTCGTAGGACTTAGGTCTATCTAGCTCAAGTTCCTCCCATCACTCAACTGAATTTTTACTCAGATTAATGAACATCTTAATCATTCTATTAATATTTAAATCATTGGTGATGCTCATTTACAATGAAAAATACAATTCTACCAGACAAAATTCTGCCTTTAATTGAATACATATATACCAAAGACAAACTGAAAAGATAGGGATTGATCCTATCATTGACAGCAACATACCTAAAGAATGCTCTCAAGTATGTAACAATATTTCAATCAGTTTGAGCATTCCTTTTAAAAAGCCATAAAACTAGGAAGGAAGGTATACACAACCACTTCAAAACCTGGGGAGAAAAGTCAGCACAAAAAAACTAAAAATACAGTAACACTACTTAAAATTTCAAATTTATCCTCATCTCATTAACAGCCCCCTAATTTTACCTGTCTTAAAAAAAAATCTTAGAAGTCAGATCAGGCAGAAGTAAAATTTTAGATTCACAGACTAAGTCAGATGTCAAAAATGCAACAGATGAACTCCAGCCCAAGTGTTTATCCTTCCCCACGACATGAAGGGAGTTTAGATGAGGTGCAAGTCTGCACTGAAGATGTGAAGTTAGGCAGTGTTAATCTCAACACAAGTCTTTTCACTGATTCTAATAGCTTTGAATTAGGCAGTATACTTTTAAATTAGGAATSATATTATTCCTGTATTAAAATACTGCAAGGATTTAAGGCTACATTATAAGCTACTGATAAAAATTAATAACTAAGTTTATTTTTCTCCAACTTCAGAGATAGTGCAGAATAGAATCTAACATGAATGACCACACAGAAATATTCATGTGCAAAGCAGAAGAGCCACAAACTTCAATTATCAAATAGACATCTGCCAGAAATAAACTTTTTTTCACAGCACAATATAATTAAAAATTGTATCACTTTCACCATCTCCCATGAAAATAAGACAAATTGTCCACTACTAAGCGTCTTAAGTTCAAACGTCCATCTACTCTATTTGCCTTGTATGTACTTTGCAGAGCTAAAATATAAGTGAAGTAAAAGGGGAAAAAATGCCAAGAAAATTAAAAGTTTTTAGTCTTTCAGTCTACTAGTTAAATGCATTCTTTACACTTCTATCACATACTCTCATAACAGAATTTTGAAAGCTGTTAAAAATACTTCTGCTGTAGCTCAACTCATAAAAGATATTTCAGGCAGGTTTTGAAAACAACAGTTCTCTCCAACTTTTTTATTCAAAATACTGCAGCAGCAAACAGACTATCAATTGGAGAGGAGCTAGTACTTATCTGATTAGGTTTGATGTGCTGTTTAACCTGGATAAATAAATTCATATTCATAAGCTATATTATGCAAACATACTCAAGAGACTACAGAGTCAGACACATAAGGCAGTTTAGTCCTACATCAATTTAGAGCCTGTAAAAATAACAATAGTCTCAGATGACTGCAATCATCCATAGATCTACAAAGCAGACAAGATACAATACTCTTCCTCCTCACCCTCAGTGCATTTGCTATCAGGACACTAACTGAAAAGGGTTTAAGGGATGTTTTTTTTCTCCCCGCCACCCTTGCCCATAACACAGCTTATTTGATGACCTGAAATACATCAGCTATAGCTGGGATGTTGTCACTATCCCCCTACAAACTTGGATAGACAAGTGCCTTGAATGAACTGGATTTAACAACTAAATTGTTACACAGTTAACGAAAAAAAAGTAATAATAATCTGGATCCAATTCAAATTGTTGACATTGTATTATACGCTGTTTCTAATGAACAATGGAAAGCATACTTAATGATAGCAGGACCAGGCCCCCAGGGAGGGGAAAGGAAACTCTCTACAACCATTGCTGGTCAAATATCTTCCATTCTTCCAATATCTTTTTCAACAACAACAAAGTTTCTTTGTGAGATTTACATTCACACAAGTCTATGCTTTAACAGTTTTGAGCTTTTATTCAGTTTAAGTTTTCTTAAGAGAAAATATTTTGATGAGTTCAGTCCATAAGACTGTTTAAGTTACTACATGTCAGCTTACAACAAATAAGATGCAGATCTGGACTGTGATTGGACTGATTCTTTGACTCAGAAAAAATATGCTCAAGCCCCGAACAGGGCTCAGCCCTCTCCTTCTGAAGGGACTTCTCTGACTCCTGCTGAAGAAAACCTCCCTGCTCCACATTAATGACTTAGAGGTAATAACTTTTGCAAATCATGAGGGACAAACAATTAGTTCATGTTTTGCAATACCTACTGTCACATTTGTGTGGTTTTATAAACATGCATTAATTCTATAGCACATAYTAGTTTTCAATAAAATAAGGCCTTACTATGGCAGTCTTCCCTCCTGCCCCCACTGCAACTGACTCCACTAGCGTGCAAAGTTGCAGAATTCTAATGGAAAACTGTTATACTCTCCACCCCTCCTAAAAAAGGCATGTTAAAAGTTTCTAGTTTAAGTAACTTGTACACCTAAACAGACAAAAAGCAAAAACAAACTTTCCCATTTTGTACACTAAATCGACCACTTTCACAGCTGAACTCATACCTCAAATCTGACAGTTCAACAATATTATTATCTAGGACAATTTCACAAAGATTAACCTTTCCAAACCCAACATTAAAACAGTAATAATCCACAGCTTCCACCTTGTCAGACTACTGAACTAACAGCTTAATACAAGTGAAATCTGGAGAAAAGCCACTGAACTCTCAATGGAGATGCCGGTTTCCAAACTTTGCTTCTGTGTGCCTTGAAGGACACAGGTCGCCATTCACCCATTCCCTCCTATCCTGTTCTAAAAACTACCGATTTATCCCCATCTCCCACCTCATCCTAGAGGCCTCAGGTGGCTCCACGGCAGAGCAGAGGGATGCACCTGTGGCTGCCACTTCTCCGGAGAGCGGCTTGAGGGCACCCCTCCGTCCACGGGAGCTCGCCCCGCTCCCGCTGCTGACCTTTCGCACCTCTTCTCCCCCGTTTAGAGAAACGCCACTCCGGGCCAACCGCCACAACCGCCAGCCACGGGGAACCGGGCGGCTTGACGCTACCCACCAGACCTCACCGAGCCCCTCACTACTTCTGGTCTCGTTTCACCACGAAAGCCCCGCCGCAAGGAACGGCCCGGCGCGCGGTGCCGCCGAAGGCGCGCGTTAACGCCAGCAAAGAGCACCTGCCGCCCGGCGCGGCGCGGCACGGCACGGCGCGCTCCGCCCCGCCGGAGAGC